>NW_027675420.1:545000-555000 GCF_965601325.2 Salmo salar
ATTTGTCCTGTGTGTGTGCGTGTGTGTATTTGTCCTGTGTGTGTGTGTGTGTGTGTGTGTGTGTGTGTGTGTGTGTGTGTGTGTGTGTGTGTGTGTGTGTGTGTGTGTGTGTGTGTATTTGTCGTGTGTGTGTGTGTGTATTTGTCCTGTGTGTGTGTGTGTGTGTGTGTCCTGTGTGTGTGTCCTGTGTGTGTGTGTGTCCTGTGTGTGTGTGTGTCCTGTGTGTGTGTGTGTCCGTGTGTGTGTGTGTCCTGTGTGTGTGTGTGTCCTGTGTGTGTGTGTGTCCTGTGTGTGTGTGTGTCCTGTGTGTGTCCTGTGTGTGTGTGTCCTGTGTGTCCTGTGTGTGTGTGTGTCTGTGTGTCCTGTGTGTGTGTGTGTGTCCTGTGTGTGTGTGTGTGTCCTGTGTGTGTGTGTCCTATGTGTGTGTGTGTCCTCTGTGTGTGTGTGTCCTGTGTCTTGTGTGTGTGTCCTGTGTGTGTTTGTCCTGTGTGTGTGTGTGTGTGTGTGTGTGTGTGTGTGTGTGTGTGTGTATTTGTCCTGTGTGTATGTGTGTGTATTTGTCCGTTGTGTGTGTGTGTGTGTCCTTTGTGTGTGTGTGTGTGTGTCTGTGTGTGTGTATTTGTCGTGTGTGTGTGTGTGTGTATTTGTCCTGTGTGTGTGTGTATTTGTCCTGTGTGTGTGTGTGTGTGTGTGTGTGTGTATTTGTCCTGTGTGTGTGTGTGTGTGTGTGTGTATTTGTCCTGTGTGTGTGTGTGTGTGTATTTGTCCTGTGTGTGTGTGTGTGTGTATTTGTCCTGTGTGTGTGTGTGTGTGTGTGTGTGTGTGTGTGTGTGTGTGTGTGTGTGTGTGTGTGTATTTGTTCTGTGTGTGTGTGTGTGTGTGTGTGTGTGTGTGTGTGTATTTGTTCTCTGTGTGTGTGTGTGTGTGTGTGTGTGTGTGTGTGTGTGTGTGTGTGTGTGGTGTGTGTGTATTTGTCCTGTGTGTGTGTGTGTATTTGTCCTGTGTGTGTGTGTGTATTTGTCCTGTGTGTGTGTGTGTGTGTGTGTGTGTGTGTGTGTGTGTGTGTGTGTGTGTGTGTGTGTGTATTTGTCCTGTGTGTGTGTGTGTGTATTTGTCCTGTGTGTGTGTGTGTGTGTGTGTGTGTGTGTATTTGTCCTGTGTGTGTGTATTTGACCTGTGTATGTGTATTTGACCTGTGTGTGTGTGTGTGTGTGTGTGTGTGTGTGTGTGTGTGTATTTGTCCGTTGTGTGTGTGTGTGTATGTATATTTGTCCTGTGTGTGTGTGTGTGTGTGTGTGTGTGTGTGTGTGTGTGTGTGTGTGTGTGTGTGTGTGTGTGTGTGTGTTGTATTTGTCCTGTGTGTGTGTGTGTGTATTTGTCCTGTGTGTGTGTGTGTGTGTATTAGTCTTGTGTGTGTGTGTGTGTATTTGTCCTGTGTGTGTGTGTGTGTGTGTGTGTATTTGTCCTGTGTGTGTATGTGTGTCGTGTGTGTGTGTGTCGTGTGTGTGTGTCGTGTGTGTGTGTGTGTGTGTCGTGTGTGTGTGTGTCCTGTATGTCCTGTGTGTTACACACACACACACACACACACACACACACACACACACACACACACATACACACACACACACACACACACACACACACACACAGCATATAACTTTTTCCAAGTGGTGGTAAGAATGTTTGTCTTAACTAGCCTGATAAGTCAAACATGTCTGATATGAACATTGACATAAACCCTCTACATACTTGAGTTTCTCCAGTCTGCAGTGTGGATCCTCCAGTCCAGCAGAGAGCAGTCTGACTCCTGAGTCTCCTGGGTGATTGTAGCTCAGGTCCAGCTCTCTCAGGTGTGAGGGGTTTGACCTCAGAGCTGAGACCAGAGAAGCACAGGCTTCCTCTGTGACTAGACAGCCTGACAGCCTGCAAAGAGTCAAATCATATTAAAATCACACTGCTATTCTTTGGTGGTGAAAATAGTGGCAGTATATTTCTTCAACATATTCAGATATATCAGTCATGAAACCTTCCATATCTATTCAGAAATTAATGTATCATATTATAAATTACTAATTATCAACGCTTTGCCTGCAGATAGAAACATGTATAGTACAAATATTTGAGTAGACTGACCAGACCAGTTTAAAAGCAGTATCAGTCAAAAGACAGACAGTGAGGTATCAGATTTAGATTGTATTGAGTATACAGTCCACACCATATCTATTTTGACAGTGAAGATAACATTTTAAATGTGGCTCTAAACTCCAACATTTTGGATTTCAGATCAAATGTTTCATATGAGGTGACAGTATATAATGTCACCTTTTATTTGAGGATATTTTCATACATATCTGTTTCACCGTTTAGAAAAATGAAAGCACTTTATGTATCTAGTCCCCCTATTTAAAGAAGTCATACGTTTTCGGACCAATTCACTTAAAGTGTGTTAAATTAGTCAAAAGTTTAGTGTTTGGTCCCATATTCTTTGACTGCAATGACTACATCAAGCCTGTGACTGCCATGATTGAGAAAGATCATGAATAATAATGAGTGAGAGAGTTACCGAGGCTACAACAAAACATGCTAACCTCTCACCATTACCAATAACAGAGGCTACAACAAAACATGCTAACCTCTCACCATTACCAATAACAGAGGATACAGCAAAACATGCTAACCTCTCACCATTACCAATAACAGAGGCTACAACAAAACATGCTAACCTCTCACCATTACCAATAACAGAGGCTACAACAAAACATGCTAACCTCTCACCATTACCAATAACAGAGGCTACAACAAAACATGCTAACATCTCACCATTACCAATAACAGAGGATACAACAAAACATGCTAACCTCTCACCATTACCAATAACAGAGGATACAACAAAACATGCTAACCTCTCACCATTACCAATAACAGAGGCTACAACAAAACATGCTAACCTCTCACCATTACCAATAACAGAGGATACAACAAAACATGCTAACCTCTCACCATTACCAATAACAGAGGCTACAACAAAACATGCTAACCTCTCACCATTACCAATAACAGAGGCTACAACAAAACATGCTAACCTCTCACCATTATCAATAACAGAGGCTACAACAAAACATGCTAACCTCTCACCATTACCAATAACAGAGTCTACAACAAAACATGCTAACCTCTCACCATTACCAATTACAGATGCTACAACAAAACATGCTAACCTCTCACCGTTACCAATAACAGAGGATACAACAAAACATGCTAACCTCTCACCATTACCAATAACAGAGGCTAAAACAAAACATGCTAACCTCTCACCGTTACCAATAACAGAGGCTACAACAAAACATGCTAACCTCTCACCATTACCAATAACAGAGTCTACAACAAAACATGCTAACCTCTCACCATTACCAATAACAGAAGCTACAGCAAAATATGCTAACCTCTCACCATTACCAATAACAGAGGCTACAACAAAATATGCTAACCTCTCACCATTACCAATAACAGAGGCTACAACAAAACATGCTAACCTCTCACCATTACCAATAACAGAGGCTACAACAAAACATGCTAACCTCTCACCATTACCAATAACAGAGGCTACAACAAAACATGCTAACCTCTCACCATTACCAATAACAGAGGGGGTTTGATCTTTGTGCCTCCGTTTCTCATTTATCATCATTCACGATTCATTCATGGTTATTCATAATCATGGTAGCATCCACATGAATGTAGAAGTCACTGACAATAGAAGTGAAGTGACTCCAAAATGACAGGACATTATTTACTATTCAGTATCCATTAGGAAAAACATCATCCAAAACACAACCAAGACCAACTGCAAATGAATTCAACAAGTTAGTAGAATCACAAGCTTGATGTAATCACTGCAGGTGTCAGGAATCCCGCTTCCTGAGTCTGTTTCTGCCTGAGCTGACTGTTTTCTGTTTGGTGTCTAAGGGTGCGTTCAGAAACCTATCTGGTTGCTAGGCGACGAAGTTAGGCGGGAGATCTAGTGATTACCCTACACCTGCATCTCATCAACCTTCTGCACACCTGGTCCTGATCATCACCTCTTCATAAGCCCTGAGCTGACATCCATTCCCTGCTGGATCGTTAGCAATGAACAGCCTCATGTTTCCTGAGCTAGTCTTGTTGTTTTGTTCTTGTTACTGGTTACTCCCCCCCCCGTTTACTCTGTCTACAGTCATCCTCCCGGAACATTCAACTCCCTTGACTGGCCGTCGGTGGATACAGTGACGTCATTGAATCCACCCATCTACTCTCATCAACTCACCTCCGCTGCCGCTCCGTCTCCTGGATCACTCAAATTACACATCAAGACTACCAATAAATACTCACCTTCATTTTACTCACCTGGTCTGCTTCTGGGTTCTGTCTTAGAGAAACATGACAGCAGGCATGGAATATGGGACAACATGCTAAACTTATGACTACTTTAATACACTATTAGTAATATGTCCGAATAATTACGACTTTTTCAAATGGGAGAACTACATGCATAAAGTACTTTCATATCTGATAATACTGACCTCAGAGTCTCCAGTTTACAGTGGGGATTCCCTAGTCCAGCAGAGAGCAGCTTCACGCCTGAATCCTTCAGGTCATTGTTACTCAGATCCAACTCTCTCAGGTGTGAGGGGTTTAACCTCAGAGCTGAGACCAGAGAATCACAGCCTTCCTCTGTGACTCCACAGCCTGACAGCCTGACAAAGAGATCATGACTTCAAACACATTGTTAACCTGTTAGGGCTAGGGGGCAGTATTGACACTCCTGGATAAAAAACATACCCGATTTAATCTGGTTACCACTCCTACCCAGTAACTAGAATATGCATATACTTATTGCATATGGATAGAAAACACCCTACATTTTCTAAAACTGTTTGAATGGTGTCTGTGAGTATAACAGAACTCAAATGGCAGGTCAAAACCTGAGAGATTCCTTTACAGGAAGTGGCCTGTCTGACCATTTCTTGAACTTCTTTTCCATCTCTATCATTTACTAAGGATCTCTGCTCTAACGTGACACTTCCCACGTCGTCCATAGGCGCTCAGAGCCCGGGAAAAAACTGAATGTCGTCATTCCAGCCCCAGGCTGAAACACATGATCGCCTTTCTCAAGTGGCCGATCAAGGGACACTGGGCTTATGCGCGTGACCCCGACCGCCCCCGCCTTTGGGATTTTTTCCTCTGTTTGCCGAAAAGGAGATTCCCTGTCGGAATATTATCGCTTTTCTACGAGAAAAATGTCGTAAAAATTTATTTTAAACAGCGGTTGACATGCTTCGAAGTACGGTAATGGAATATTTAGAATTTTATTGTCACGAATTGCGCAATGCGCGCGACACTTCTTTAATATTTCGGATAGTGTCTGGAACGCACGAACAAAATGCCGCTATTCGGATATAACGATGGATTATTTTGGACCAAACCAACATTTGTTATTGAAGTAGCAGTCCTGGGTGTGCATTCTGACGAAGACAACAAAAGGTAATCAAACTTTTATAATAGTAAATATGATTATGGTGAGTGCTAAACTTGCCGGGTGTCTAAATAGCGAGCCCGTGATGCCTGGGCTATGTACTTAGAATATTGCAAAATGTGCTTTCACCAAAAAGCTATTTTAAAATCGGACATATCGAGTGCATAGAGGAGGTCTGTATCTATAATTCTTAAAATAATTGTTATGCTTTTTGTGAACGTTTATCGTGAGTAATTTAGTAAAATGTTAGCGAATTCCCCGGAAGTTTGCGGGGGGTATGCTAGTTCTGAACGTCACATGCTAATGTAAAAAGCTGGTTTTTGATATAAATATGAACTTGATTGAACAAAACATGCATGTATTGTATAACATAATGTCCTAGGGTTGTCATCTGATGAAGATCATCAAAGGTGAGTGCTGCATTTAGCTGTCTTCTGGGTTTTGGTGACATTATATGCTGGCTTGAAAAATGGGTGTCTGATTATTTCTGGCTTGGTACTCTGCTGACATAATCTAATGTTTTGCTT
Source organism: Salmo salar (assembly GCF_965601325.2). Taxonomy (NCBI): domain Eukaryota; kingdom Metazoa; phylum Chordata; class Actinopteri; order Salmoniformes; family Salmonidae; genus Salmo; species Salmo salar. The sequence goes on from NW_027675420.1 coordinate 551,040, forward strand.
TCGTTGTAAAGCCTTTTTGAAATCGGACAGTGTGGTTAGATTAACGAGAGTCTTGTCTTGAAATGGCTGTAAAATAGTCATATGTTTGAGAAATTGAAGTAATAGGATTTTTAAGGTTTTGAAAATCGCGCCACAGGCTGGCGCAAGCGTCCCACCTAGCCCATAGAGGTTAATTTAGTGTAGAAGGACAATGGCAGATGCATTTGGTTAATTCTCCCAAACAACATATATATTCTTCTTCTGTGTCCTAGAATTGTATGGTCATATTGTTATACTAATGTGAAAATCAATGCATTTATTCACACACACACACACACACACACACACACACACACACACACACACACACACACACACACACACACACACACACACACACACACACACACACACACACACACACACACACACACACACGACACACACACACTGGACACACAGTCAGCATATAACTTTGTCCAAGTGGTGGTCAGAATGTTTGTATTACCTAGCCTGAAAAGTCAAACATGTCTGATATGAACATTGACATAAACCCTCTACATACTTGAGTTTCTCCAGTCTGCAGTGTGGATCCTCCAGTCCAGCAGAGAGCAGTCTGACTCCTGAGTCTCCTGGGTGATTGTAGCTCAGGTCCAGCTCTCTCAGGTGTGAGGGGTTTGACATCAGAGCTGAGACCAGAGAAGCACAGCCTTCCTCTGTGACTCCACAGCCTGACAGCCTGCAACGAGATCATCATGACTTCACAAACACACTGTTTAGTTAACACCAGTAGTGTTGAAGGAAAATGGAAGATGCATTTGGTTTATTCTCTCAAACAACATATAGATTCATCTTCCGTCAGCTACAATTGTATGGTCATATTGTTATACTAATGTGAAAATCAATGCATTTATTCAATGTTTTCAATGTAATATTATACACATATTATAATGCATATTTTTCTTTAACCTGAATATTTCTTCCTGATGATTAGTTCTTATATGTCATTTTATTTACTCACAGAACAGCTCTGGAGGCTTTGACCACTGGCAGCAGCCTCAGAAGACCTTCCTCTGATCTGGAGTATTTCTTCAGGTCAAACACATCCAGCTCCTTTTCTGAAGTCAGCAACACAAAGACCAGAGCTGACCACTCTGCAGGTGACAGGTTGGGTTTTGAGAGACTTCCTGAGCTCAGGTAGCTTTGGATCTCCTCCACTAGAGAATGGTCATTCAGTTCATTCAGACAGTGGAACAGATTGATGCTCCTCTCTGGAGAAGGATTCTCCCTGATCTTCTCCTTGATGTACTTGACTGTTTTTTCATGGGTCTTTGAGCTGCTTCTTGTCTTTGTCAGTAGACCTCGTAAGTGCTTCTGATTGGACTCCAGTGAGAGTCCCAGAAGGAAGCGGAGGAAAAGGTCCAGGTTTCCCATCTCACTGTGTAAGGCTTTATCCACAGCACTCTTGTAGAAAGAAACTTTAGGCTTGTCTCTGAACATCACAGAAAGGTTCCTGGACGTTGATTGCGGTTCGGCCATTAGATTCTCATTGTTGTTGATGAATGAGAGGAACACATACACAGCAGCCAGAAACTCCTGAATGCTCAGATGAACAAAGCAGTACACCTTGTCTTGGTACAGAACACATTCCTCTTTAAAGATCTGTGTGCACAATCCTGAGTACACTGAGGCTTCATTGACATCAATGCCAGCCTCTTTCAGGTCTTCTTCATAGAAAATCAGATTGCCATTCACAAGCTGTTGAAAAGCCAGTTTTCCCAGTGACAGAATGCTCTCTTTATTCCAGTGTGGACCTGTCTCTTCTTCCCCAAGATACTTTTCATCCTTCTGTTTGGTATAAAACTCCACAAGGTGTGTGTACATCTCAGTCAGAGTCTTGGGCATCTCTTCTGTCTTATGTTTCAGCATGTGTTCAAGGACTGTTGCAGAGATCCAACAGAAGACTGGAATGTGGCACATGATGTGGAGGCTCCTTGATCTCTTTATGTGTGAGATGATTCTGCTGGCCAGGTCCTCATCACTGAATCTCTTTCTGAAGTACTCCTCCTTCTGTGGGTCATTGAACCCTCGTACCTCTGTCACCTGGTCAACACACCCTGAAGGGATCTTATTGGCTGCTGCAGGTCGGGTAGTTATCCAGAGGAGAGCAGAGGGAAGCAGATTTCCCTTGATGAGATTTGTCAGCAGAACATCCACTGAGGTTGACTCTGTGACGTCCCAACAGATCTTGTTCTTCTGGAAGTCTAGGGGCAGTCGGCACTCATCCAGACCATCAAAGATGAACACAACTTTGTACTTGTCGTAGTTTGAGATTCTTGATTGTTTGGTTTCCATTGAGAAGTGATTAAGAAGTTCAATCAAAGTGTTTTTGTCCCCTTTCATCAAATTCAGCTCCCGGAAAGGGAATGAAAACACAAATTGAACATCCTGATTTGCTTTTCCTTCAGCCCAGTCCAGAATGAACTTCTGCACAGAGACTGTTTTTCCAATGCCAGCGACTCCCTTTGTCAGCACAGTTCTGATACGTTTGTCTTGTCCAGTTAAGGGTTTGAAGATGTCGTTACATTTGATTGCAGTCTCTGGTCTTGCTTGTTTCCTGGTTGTTGTCTCAATCTGTCTCAGCTCATGTTCATTATTGACCTGTCCTGTTCCTCCCTCTGTGATGTAGAGCTCTGTGTAGATCTTATTGAGAAGTGTTGGGTTTCCTTGTTTAGCGATCCCCTCAAATACACATTGAAACTTCTTCTTTAGATTAGATTTGAGTTCACGTTGGCAAATCACAGCAAGCTCATCTGAATGAAGAAATAACACAGAGGATATTAATATTACGTCTGTTTTAATGTCTACAGTATTGAAGGACTGTTAAAGTTTTAAAATAATAATTTATTCTCTTAAGTGACTGTATAAATCTATCAATGTTTTCTTAATGCATTACAGACTGGTGTGACTGATTATATTATTATTGATGGTATTATTAATGTTGTCTCTCTCTGTCTCTCTCTCTAAATTAATCACCACATCACATCCCTTCTGCTACTTGATGAGGTCACAAGGTGTTGTGTTAAGGTTGCTACAATATCATTGAGTTACACAGCTACTTTAGCTGTACTTTAGCCACAGCTTTTAAATGTTATAAAACAGCATTCAACATGAGGCAGACAGATCTTACATTTCTCCAGTGTGTCAGCGAGCTCCTTCTGGTTCATTTTCCTCAGGACGTGCAGTGTGATCTTCAGAGCCCCCTCTCTGGCACTGCTCTCCTGCTTCTCATCTTCAGCATCCACCACTTCCTCATCCTGCTTCTGACTCTCATAGCCTTCTGGGAGTTCTGGACTAAGAATCCTCTTGAACATCTTCAGCTCGTTCTTCACAAATGTCATCATTTTCTCTTCAAGCAACTAAAATAAATCAAGTAAATAAGTTAAGCAAGAGAATAAATGCTTTCTCATCAACACATTAATGAATGATTGACAGATCAACTTTACTTGAGGTAAACAAAAACAAATGTTCATAACAGGACCACATACACTGAATATAGAGTCCAGGTCTGTTTGATGACTCTGGGAAGACTGACCACTGAGAATCTCTGACTCTGATCTCTCCTGTTGGTTTCTGTGGACAAAACATGAGATTACATCTCCTCATCCAGGGAGTGAGTGAGTACGGACAGACAAACAGACAGACATAGACAGAAAGCGGGACAGACAGTCAGAGACAGACAGACAGAAAGAGACAGACAGAGACACAGACAGACAGACAGACAAACAGAGATAGACAGAGACAGACAGACAGACACAGACAGAAACATACAGACAAAGAGAGACAAACAGACAGAAAGCGGGACAGACAGTCAGAGACAGGCAAAGACAGACAGAGACAGACACACAGACAGAGACAGACAGAAATTAGAAAGACAGACAGACACAAAGAAAGAAAGAAAGAAAGACAGACACAGACACAT
>NW_027675420.1:570000-572500 GCF_965601325.2 Salmo salar
GACACACAGACAGACATAGACAGACACACAGACAGCGAAATACACACAGACATAGACAGACACAGATAGATAGAGATAGATAGAGACAGACAGACAGACAGACAGACAGACAGACAGACAGACAGACAGACAGACAGACAGACAGACAGACAGACAGACAGACACACACAGACAGACAGAGAAATACACACATACAGACAGAGACAGACACACAGACAGCGAATTACACACAGACAGACACAGACAGATACTGAGACAGACAGACAAACAGACAGAGAGACAGGCAAAGAGACAGAGACACAGACAGACAGGCAGAGAGACAGACAGACAGACAGACAGACAGACAGACAGACAGACAGACAGACAGACAGACAGACAGACAGACAGACAGACAGACAGACAGACAGACAGACAGACAGACAGACAGACAGAGACAGACAGACACAGAGACAGAGAGACACAGACACACAGACATGCAGAGAGAGACACAGAGAGACAGAGAGACACGCACAGACAGACAGACAGACAGACAGACAGACAGACAGACAGACAGACAGACAGACAGACAGACAGACAGACAGACAGACAGACAGACAGACAGACAGACAGACAGATACAGGGAGGGAATGTGGTGTTTGTTTAATATTGTTTTAGGACTATGAAAATGGACAAAAGTATTAGCCTATGGATTATGAAAACAACCAAAAGAAATGTGAAAATGGGAGAGGAGAAATGACTAGAGACAGTGTTGTTTAACTCACTGACCATGACCCATGAGTTCTTCTTACCTTTGTTCAGTAGAAAAGTCTCCCTCTCTAAAGAATATAGGTTGACTCATTGACCAGTCACTCTTCATGGACACACAGCTGGGAACAGGGGAGGCTGGTCTCTCCTGCTTGATTGGACTTCAACAGAACAGAGACAAACATTACATCTCTCATCTACTCTGATCTCAGATGGGGAAACGAGTTTCATTCCGAACCGCTACATATCCATTTTCAGAAATGTTGGTAAATTAGCTTTTATTGTTTAAAGAAATTATTATAGAGGTGTGTTTTTTAATCATGGCATGGGGTTGTTCAATGACAGACATGTTTTTGTTTAAAATCTATCACTTGATGGTTTCCTTTCAGAGAGACAAATAATAATTTTTTACAAAATGCTATATATCTGCCTCACTCTCAAATGTGACCGACCGTTTCGATCTTATGTAGCAAAATTGTGATTTTTACATTGGATAAAAGTAGAGACTCAGAGCTAGAAAATGATATATCAGACACTGCAGTTGAGGAACAATGGGAAAGTAATTCTGCTTTGAAAGTTAATAAACTTGTAACATCACTTTTGAGAAAAAGGTCCTTTGAATGTTTTGGTACCTACTGGAGAGCTCTTCTTTGTCTACAGGGCTGTTACTTTGGCAGATAATGTCACCCATCTAAATACATAGTTTTATATATATAATTAACTAAATGTATGGTGTTTTTGTTTTATGTCAGTTTAATTGTTTGTTATGCTATAAACTTTTTATTTTATTATAAGTGGTAAAATGAACTAGAAAATGTTATATTTTGCAATTCTGAGTAATTACTACTTTAGTAAGGAATAACACATTACTCAGTACTACTGCAGTTGCTAAATAATTCCAATAGATGGCAGCATAAGACCACAAATGACATTTCAGAAGATCAGTATAGTTTTCTCCCTGGATGCACCACCACTCCCCCTCACAGGAAAACTCCTGTGTGTGCTTCTTTCTGTCCCTTTACACACTGCTAACACAAGAGGAAGGACTGAAAAAGCATTTAACAGATTACTGTGAAGTAATATAATGATGATTCATGTTTATTATTACCTGTTTTTATGCTCATGTTTTGAAATTATACTTCATTAATATAACGATTATCAATAAGTCTGAACATTAATTCAGTCACCTCTAGTTGAGAAAAACGTATTTTCCAGGTACATTCATTGTCAAATTCATCAACCAGCATCGAGCCACTCTGCCTTCTCTCTCTAGTAGTCAACTCAGCCCCGGTAAAAAGCTGGTGTCGTCACTCTACCTTCTCTCTCTAGTAGTCAACTCAGCCCCGGTAAAAAGCTGGTGTCGTCACTCTACCTTCTCTCTCTAGTAGTCAACTCAGCCCCGGTAAAAAGCTGGTGTCGTCGCTCTGCCTTCTCTCTCTAGTAGTCAACTCAGCCCCGGTAAAAAGCTGGTGTCGTCACTCTGCCTTCTCTCTCTAGTAGTCAACTCAGCCCCGGTAAAAAGCTGGTGTCGTCACTCTGCCTTCTCCAGGGGCATGTTGGGGTAAATTTACTAACCGGGAGGGTTGAATTATGTAATTTATTGGAGGGCTGGAAGACGCACTCTTGTCTTTTCTATTCCGAGTTTGTTTACTCGCAATATCAGATATTAAGATGATGTTTTATAATGTATGTATACTAAGGTTGAGGTTCTGACTAGTGATAATTTACCCGGTGTTCAATACCTGCTATAGTCACT
>NW_027675420.1:577500-685000 GCF_965601325.2 Salmo salar
ACATACCAACACATTTATTCAATGTTACCGAGAAATATGTGCCACAGTTTCAACAGCCATTTTTGTAACTGCGTAGACTACACACTTCCTTTCACGTTCATATGAGGAAATCACAAAACTTCCCACAGTCACTGGTGCAGCCGCCTGTTTTCTTGCAGATGAAGTAGCTTTCACAGGCAGCTCATTCAACCAGCCTAAACAACAGTAAATACAAGATGTCAAATGGTCAAAAGTGAATCTCAATAGAGCCATCTACATTAGAAAGGGGTATATTTCTGCAGATGTTGGATCTTAATTTGAGCCAGTTTGCTACACCAGGAAAATAATCCTGCAGAAACAGGACATTTGAATTATTGTGTGGATTATAATTAATGAACAGTTTTAAAATGGGAAAGTGGAATTTATCATCTTCAGAAACCTTTTCTAAAGTTTAATTACACTCAAATACACTACAAGTTTAGTTTTTCTGCAACAGGGTGATCAAATTAAGATCCTACATCTGTACAGAGTTTATGTCTTTATCTGAAAAGGGCAGTTTGAGTTATTAGCAATAACATTGCAACTGTCAGCTGATATAAACCTCTGTGATTGGATGTTATAGACCCCCATACATATCCCCATGTACAATTATGTGTACAGATGTAGGATCTTAATTTGATCACCCCCCACTGCAGAAGAACTTTCCAGCAATGCAGGAAATATATAACTTGTAGTGTATTTGAGGTTTAAAAAGGCTTCTGAAGTTTGTAATTTCCACATAGAAATTTCAGACTTGAGTTTTCTGTCTCAGTAGTAGTAGACTGTTAGGAGTGTTTTACTGTCATTCACTATACTAACATTACATTTAATTTATCTACACACTTTACAATAATCCCTGGCAGGATTCTCACCTTGAAACTTCATTGCGATTTTTTTCTGTTCTGTTCTGTATATTCTGATGGGTGAGGCCTGAGCTGGAATGTGAAGCTAACTGAAGCTGTCTAGCTTTAGAAAACCAGTATATCAAGCCTGTATCATAGTATACCCCTCAGGCTACGTTCAGGTTTCAGCAAGAGGCAGGTATCAACATGCCGAGTCGTAGGCAACAACCTGGGTCGTATTCATTAGTTTACTCCACAGCCAACAGTTTTAAGATGTTAAATAAAACATAAACCGTTTACTCTAAACGCTGTACAATGTGACCTAAACGGTTTCTGTTGCCAAACGTTTTGCTTTTAGATTGTAGATAGTGTAGGAGCAATCACCCTGGGGCACACAGATGGGCACAGAACGAATTCACCCCACGCATCTAAATTATATCCAAAACATTTTAAGGAGAGTAGGACTATTATAACACTGTCCACCAAAAATATAATTAACTATATGAATACACATAACAATATCATCAACTATATTAATACACATAACAATATCACCAACTATATTAATACACACAACAATACCATCAACTATATGAATACACATAACAATATCATTAACTATATTAATACACACAACAATATCATCAACTATATTAACACACATAACAATATCATTAACTATATGAATACACATAACAATATCACCAACTATATGAATACACACAACAATATCACCAACTATATTAATACACACAACAATATCATCAACTATATTAATACACATAACAATATCAACTATATTAATACACATAACAATATCATAAACTATATTAATACACACAACAATATCACCAACTATATGAATACACACAACAATATCATCAACTATATTAATACACATAACAATATCATCAACTATATTAATACACATAACAATATCACCAACTATATGAATACACATAACAATATCATCAACTATATTAATACACATAACAATATCATCAACTATATTAATACACATAACAATATCATCAACTATATGAATACACACAACAATATCATCAACTATATTAATACACATAACAATATCATCAACTATATTAATACACATGACAATATCATCAACTATATTAATACACACAACAATATCATCAACTATATGAATACACACAACAATCGTCGTCTTACCTTTTATCTCTCAATAGAAACAGAGTCTGAATGATCATTCGGTCTTCGAAAGTTGCTTTCGTTTGCTCTGCTCATTTACATATCAGGTTCTACCTGTTCTCTCTCCGAGTCCCTCTCTCTTTACAGCTCTTACAATGTGCCTTGGCAAACATTCTACAACTGTCTGGAAGTCTATTGGAGGGATGGTGGTGTTCTATTGTGTTGAGACCTGGTGACTGAGACGGCCGTGGCATATTGTGAAACATCAGCAAGTGCAGCAGTCTTCATCACTGAAGCTCCTGCCAATCGTGCCCCAACAATCACCAATCGTTAAGCTCTTCCCGAGCAGGGTCACAGTCTCTCCTGGTTGCAACTCCTCTCTCCCCAGGGGTAGCAGCTCCTCTCTCCCCAGGGGTAGCAGCTCCTCTCTCCCCAGGGGTAGCAGCTCCTCTCTCCCCAGGGGTTGCAGCTCCTATCTCTCCCCAGGGGTAGCAGCTCCTCTCTCCCCAGGGGTAGCAGCTCCTCTCTCCCCAGGGGTAGCAGCTCTTCTCTCCCCAGGGGTTGCAGCTCCTCTCTCCCCAGGGGTAGCAGCTCCTCTCTCCCCAGGGGTTGCAGCTCCTATCTCTCCCCAGGGGTAGCAGCTCCTCTCTCCCCAGGGTTAGCAGCTCCTCTCTCCCCAGGGGTAGCAGCTCCTCTCTCTCCCCAGGGGTAACAGCTCCTCTCTCCCCAGGGGTAGCAGCTTCTCTCTCCCCAGGGGTAGCAGCTCCTCTCTCTCCCCAGGGGTAGCAGCTCCTCTCTCCCCAGGGGTAGCAGTTCCTCTCTCACCCCAATGGTAGCAGCTTCTCTCTCCCCTAGGATGTGAAGACATTGGTGGCTTAGCCCATAGCCAGTAGGGGGGTCCGGGATGGAATTTCAACAGCTAAAACCATGAATACAACACCAGTGTATTGCCAAAAATCACTCAAGAACTTCAAACATAGACTCTGACCTATCTAATGAGCCAAACTGATTAAAGAATCCCACAGTACCTAAACCATTGCGTAATAGTGGGGGTTGGGCCTGTTGCTCTGCTCACAGCCTGGGTATATGAGGAGGGGGGGATAGGTCTGATCTGGGGGGGCCTATGTAGGGTGTCTGTCTGTCTGTCTGTCTGTCTGTCTGTCTGTCTGTCTGTCTGTCTGTCTGTCTGTCTGTCTGTCTGTCTGTCTGTCTGTCTGTCTGTCTGTCTGTCTGTCTGTCTGTCTGTCTGTCTGTCTGTCTGTCTGTCTGTCTGTCTGTCTGTCTGTGTCTGGTGTCTCTCCATCATATCCTATTCTTCTGTTGCTGTCTCTGTGTCTTGTCTGGTGTCTCTCTCCATCACCAGAATAATTGGTGAGGGTTAGGCCTACTACAATACAACATTCAAAACATGAAAACACAAATACATAACTAGCCTGTCCAACCTCTCTTTCGTATCATCTGAGATCGCTAAAGACTGGAAAGCTGCCGCGGTCATCCCCCTCTTCAAAGGGGGTGACACTCTAGACCCAAACTGTTACAGACCTATATCCATCCTGCCCTGCCTTTCTAAAGTCTTCGAAAGCCAAGTTAATAAACAGATCACCGACCATCTAGAATTCCACCGTACCTTCTCAGCTATGCAATCTGGTTTCAGAGCTGATCATGGGTGCACCTCAGCCACGCTCAAGGTCCTTAACGATATCATAACCGCCATTGATAAAAGACAATACTGTGCAGCCGTCTTCATCGACCTGGCCAAGGCTTTCGACTCTGTCAATCACCGCATTCTTATCAGCAGACTCAACAGCCTTGGTTTCTCAAATTACTGCCTCGCCTGGTTCACCAACTACTTCTCAGATAGAGTTCAGTGTGTCAAATCGGAGGGCCTGTTGTCCGGGCCTCTGGCAATCTCTATGGGGGTGAAACAGGGTTCAATTCAATTCTCGGGCCGACTCTTTTCTCTGTATACATCAATGATGTTGCTCTTGCTGCTGGTGATTCTCTGATCCACCTCTACGCAGACGACACCATTCTGTATACTTCTGGCCCTTCTTTGGACACTGTATTAACAACCCTCCAGACGAGCTTCAATGCCATACATCTCTCCTTCTGAGGCCTCCAACTGCTCTTAAATGCAAGTAAAACTAAATGCATGCTCTTCAACCGATCGCTGCCTGCACCTGCCCGCCTGTCCAGCATCACTACTCTGGATGGTTCTGACTTAGAATATGTGGACAACTATAAATACCTAGGTGTCTGGTTAGACTGTAAACTCTCCTTCCAGACCTCATATTAAGCATCTCCAATCCAAAATTAAATCTAGAATCGGCGTCCTATTTCACAACAAAGCCTCCTTCACTCATGCTGTCAAACATACCCTTGTAAAACTGACTATCCTACCGATCCTTGACTTCGGCGATGTCATTTACAAAATAGCCTCCAACACTCTACTCAGCAAATTGGATGTAGTCTATCACAGTACCATCCGTTTTGTCACCAAAGCCCGATATACTACCCATCACTGCGACCTGTATGCTCTCGTTGGCTGGCCCTCGATTCATATTCATCGCCAAACCCACTGGCTCCAGGTCATCTATAAGCCTTTGCTAGGTAAAGCCCTGCCTTATCTCAGCTCACTGGTCACCATAGCAGCACCCACCCGTAGCACGCGCTCCAGCAGGTATATTTCACTGGTCACCCCCAAAGCCAATTCCTCATTTGGCCACCTTTCCTTCCAGTTCCCTGCTGCCAATGACTGGAACGAACTGCAAAAATCACTGAAGCTGGAGTCTTATATCTCCCTCATTAACCTGTTATGGCTAGGGGGCAGTATTTTCACAGCCGGATAAAAAACGTACCCAATTTAATCTGATTATTACTCCTGCCCAGAAACTAGAATATGCATATAATTATTAGCTTTGGATAGAAAACACTCCAAAGTTTCTAAAACTGTTTGAATGGTGTCTGTGAGTATAACAGAACTCATTTGGCAGGCCAAAACCTGAGAAGATTCCTTACAGGAAGTGCCCTGTCTGACCATTTCTTGCCCTTCTTGATTATCTCTATCCAATACAGGGGATCTCTGCTGTTACGTGACACTTCCTACGGCTCCCATGGGCTCTCAGAAGGCGGCAAAAAGCTGAATCGTGGCTTTACAGGCTCTGGCTGAAAAAAAGTAGCGCGTTTGGATAGTTGCCGGTCAGTACTATGAAACTCAGGCTCGTGCACGAGGGGATCCCTGCTTTTATTTTCTCTCTCTTTGCACGTATACACGCTTTCCCAAGTCGGAATATTATCGCTTTTTTACGAGAAAAATGGCATAAAAATGTATTTTAAACAGCGGTTGACATGCTTCGAAGTACAGTAATGCAATATTTAGAATTTTATGTCACGAAATGCGTCGTGCTCGTGACCCTTATTTACACTTCGGATAGTGTCTTGAACGCACGAACAAAACGCCACTATTTGGATATAACAATGGATTATTTTGAACCAAACCAACATTTGTTATTGAAGTAGCAGTCCTGGGAGTGCATTCTGACGAAGAACACCAAAGGTAATCAAACTTTTCTAATAGTAAATCGGAGTTTGGTGAGTACCACACTTGGTGGGTGTCAAAATAGCTAGCCGTGATGGCTGGGCTATGTACTCAGAATATTGCAAAATGTGCTTTCACCGAAAAGCTATTTTAAAATCGGACACCTCGATTGCACAAAGGAGTTCTCTATCTATAATTCTTAAAATAATTGGTATGTTTTTTTGTGAACGTTTATCGTTTATCGTAATTTAGTAAATTCACCGGAGGTTTGCGGGGGGTATGCTAGTTCTGAACATCACATGCTAATGTAAAAAGCTGTTTTTTTATATAAATATGAACTTGATTGAACAAAACATGCATGTATTGTATAACATAATGTCCTAGGAGTGTCATCTGATGAAGATCATCAAAGGTTAGTGCTGCATTTAGCTGTGGTTTTGTTTTTTGTGACATTATATGCTAGCTTGAAAAATGGGTGTCTGATTATTTCTGGCTGGGTACTCTGCTGACATAATCTAATGTTTTGCTTACGCTGTAAAGCCTTTTTGAAATCGGACAGTGTGGTTAGATAAAGGAGAGTCTTGTCTTTAAAATCCTGTAAAATAGTCATATGTTTGAAAAATTGAAGTTTTTGTATTTTTGAGGAATTTGTAATTCGCGCCACGCCTATCATTGGATATTGGAGCAGGTGTTCCGCTAGCGGAACGTCTAGATGTAAGAGGTTAACTTTAAGCATCAGCTGTCAGAGCAGCTTACCGATCATTGCACCTGTACATAGCACATCTGTAAATTGCCCAACCAACTACCTCATCCCCATTTTGTAATTTCTTTTATCCTTTGCACCTCAGTATCTCTACTTGCACATTCATCTTCTGCACATCTATCATTCCAGTGTTTCATTGCTAAATTGTAATTATTTCTCCACTCTGGCCTATTTATTGCCTTACCTCCCTAATCTTACTACATTTGCACACACTGTATATAGACCTTTCTATTGTGTTATTGACTGTACGTTTGTTTATTGTCATAAACTTCATCGTCTGAAGAGGAAAAATCATCGGACCAATATGCAGCGGGTATATTGCTCATCTTCGTATTTATTGAAGGTAAACAGACTCAAACAAAATAACGACGATAACAGTCCAGTAAGGTGCACAGACTAAACCGGAAACAACCACCCACAAACACAAGTGAAAACGAACACACTAAATATGGCCTCCAATTAGAGACAACAACCACCAGCTGCCTCTAATTGGAGGTCATTGAAAAAACACAACATAGAAAGAGAAACTTAGAATAAACATAGAAATAGAAAATATAGAACATACATCAAAACCCCGAAACACACAAAACAAACTTCCCCCTGCCACGTCCTGACCAAACTACAATAACAAATAACCCCTTTTACTGGTCAGGACGTGACATTTATCCCATGTGTAACTGTGTTTTTTCTGTCACACTGCTTTGCTCTATCTTGGCCAGGTCGCAGCTATAAATGAGAACTTGTTCTCAACTGGCCTACCTGGTTAAATAAAGGTACATCAAATAAGAAATAACACAGAACTCTCAACTAGTTTCATCAAACAGAAAAACAACAAGAAAGCTGGATAAACACATTCAGATTTCTAGATGCTGCACTTTTCTTTTGTGTTTTAGGGGTCATAGGTCAGATCAGTGGTCATGGTTGATATGCATGGACTAAAAAACAAACTTGAAACCATTTTTCTCAGATTCACTGTGTGTGTAGATGCCCCTTGTCTTTTCTAGGGCAGTAGTTCAGGTGGCTGTTTGTGTAGACTGCTCCTTGTCTTTCTAGGGCAGTAGTTCAGGTGGCTGTGTGTGTAGACTGCTCCTTGTATTTTCTAGGGCAGTAGTTCAGGTGGCTGTTTGTGTAGACTGCTCCTTGTCTTTTCTAGGGCAGTAGTTCAGGTGGCTGTTTGTGTAGACTGCTCCTTGTCTTTTCTAGGGCAGTAGTTCAGGTGGCTGTTTGTGTAGACTGCTCCTTGTCTTTTCTAGGGCAGTAGTTCAGGTGGCTGTTTGTGTAGACTGCTCCTTGTCTTTTCTAGGGCAGTAGTTCAGGTGGCTGTGTGTGTAGACTGCTCCTTGTCTTTTCTAGGGCAGTAGTTCAGGTGGCTGTTTGTGTAGACTGCTCCTTGTCTTTTCTAGGGCAGTAGTTCAGGTGGCTGTGTGTGTAGACTGCTCCTTGTCTTTTCTAGGGCAGTAGTTCAGGTGGCTGTGTGTGTAGACTGCTCCTTGTCTTTTCTAGGACAGTAGTTCAGGTGGCTGTTTGTGTAGACTGCTCCTTGTCTTTTCTAGGGCAGTAGTTCAGGTGGCTGTGTGTGTAGACTGCTCCTTGTCTTTGTAGGGCAGTAGTTCAGGTGGCTGTTTGTGTAGACTGCTCCTTGTCTTTGTAGGGCAGTAGTTCAGGTGGCTGTTTGTGTAGACTGCTCCTTGTCTTTTCTAGGGCAGTAGTTCAGGTGGCTCTTTGTGTAGACTGCTCCTTGTCTTTTCTAGGGCAGTAGTTCAGGTGGCTGTTTGTGTAGACTGCTCCTTGTCTTTTCTAGGGCAGTAGTTCAGGTGGCTGTGTGTGTGTAGACTGCTCCTTGTCTTTTCTAGGGCAGTAGTTCAGGTGGCTGTTAGTGTAGATGCTGTTTGTCTTTGTAGGACAGTAGTTCAGGTGGCTGTTTGTGTAGATGCTGTTTGTCTTTGTAGGGCAGTAGTTCAGGTGGCTGTTAGTGTAGATGCTGTTTGTCTTTGTAGGGCAGTAGTTCAGGTGGCTGTGTGTGTAGACTGCTCCTTGTCTTTTCTAGGGCAGTAGTTCAGGTGGCTGTTTGTGTAGACTGCTCCTTGTCTTTGTAGGGCAGTAGTTCAGGTGGCTGTGTGTGTGTAGACTGCTCCTTGTCTTTTCTAGGGCAGTAGTTCAGGTGGCTGTGTGTGTAGACTGCTCCTTGTCTTTTCTAGGACAGTAGTTCAGGTGGCTGTTTGTGTAGACTGCTCCTTGTCTTTTCTAGGGCAGTAGTTCAGGTGGCTGTGTGTGTAGACTGCTCCTTGTCTTTGTAGGGCAGTAGTTCAGGTGGCTGTTTGTGTAGACTGCTCCTTGTCTTTGTAGGGCAGTAGTTCAGGTGGCTGTTTGTGTAGACTGCTCCTTGTCTTTTCTAGGGCAGTAGTTCAGGTGGCTCTTTGTGTAGACTGCTCCTTGTCTTTTCTAGGGCAGTAGTTCAGGTGGCTGTTTGTGTAGACTGCTCCTTGTCTTTTCTAGGGCAGTAGTTCAGGTGGCTGTGTGTGTGTAGACTGCTCCTTGTCTTTTCTAGGGCAGTAGTTCAGGTGGCTGTTAGTGTAGATGCTGTTTGTCTTTGTAGGACAGTAGTTCAGGTGGCTGTTTGTGTAGATGCTGTTTGTCTTTGTAGGGCAGTAGTTCAGGTGGCTGTTAGTGTAGATGCTGTTTGTCTTTGTAGGGCAGTAGTTCAGGTGGCTGTGTGTGTAGACTGCTCCTTGTCTTTTCTAGGGCAGTAGTTCAGGTGGCTGTTTGTGTAGACTGCTCCTTGTCTTTGTAGGGCAGTAGTTCAGGTGGCTGTGTGTGTGTAGACTGCTCCTTGTCTTTTCTAGGGCAGTAGTTCAGGTGGCTGCCCTTGCTCTTAGTCTGCCTCCTGTCTCTCCTATCATCATAGACAGTTGTGGAAAAAGTACCCAATTGTCATACCTGAGTAAAAGTCTAAAAATATTTGGTTCTAAATATACTTAAGTATGAAAAGTAAAATTAAAAGTATAAATCATTTCAAATTCCTTCTATTAAGCAAAGCAGGCATCACCATTATCTTGTTTTTAAAATGTATGGATAGGGGGCACATACCAAAACGAAGACGTCATTTACAAAAGATGCATTTGTGTTTCCTGACTCCGCCAGATCAGAGGCAGTAGAGATGACCATGTGTTGTCTTGATAAGTGAATTAGACCATTTTCCTGTCCTGTCTAAGCTTTCAAAATGTAACGAGAACTTTTGGGTGTCAGGTAAAATGTATAGATTAAAAAGTACATTCTTTTCTTTGGGAATGTTGTGATGTAAAATTATCAAAATTTTTTACTGAAGTACTTTACACCACTGGCCATGGGTACACCTTCCTGAAAACAATGACTCCATACTTTGCTGAAACCTGTTCTGCCAGTTCATGTCCTTAAAGACTAGAATGTTCCATTGTGGTTACCCACAAAGATAACAAGATAGTTCACACATTCATCATCCAGGGTTACTTTCAAACAGATATCTTACATTTCTGGTTTGTCCATAACTTGTTTCCTGCTTGTAGCAGGTCGTGTTTACAGGAATCCTTTTCTCTAACTAGAAATCATGTGATTTCATGAGAATATTTTTCTGCAGTGAGAGTGTAATGCAAGTCAAGCTGTCCTTGGATGTATGTCAACAAGATTTATAACCAGCATTGTTAAATTAACTGTTGTAATTTAAAAAAAAATCAATGCTGTCATTTTCTATGTTAGCTTGCTTTAAAAATGTTTTATTGTCACAGACAGCGGATTGGTGCAGTGAAATGTGTTGTTTTACAGGGTCAGCCATAGTAGTATGATAGATGCAGTGAAATGTGTTGTTGTACAGGGTCAGACAGTAGTATGATAGATGCAGTGAAATGTGTTGTTTTACAGGGTCAGCCATAGTAGTATGATAGGTGTTGTTTTACAGGGTCAGCCATAGTAGTATGATAGGTGCAGTGTAATGTGTTGTTGTACAGGGTCAGCCATAGTAGTATGATAGGTGTTGTTTTACAGGGTCAGCCATAGTAGTATGATAGGTGCAGTGTAATGTGTTGTTGTACAGGGTCAGACAGTAGTATGGTGACCCTGGTTTGTTATCCCTTTCCCTTAGTCTTCCTCCTGTCCCTCCTATCACCATGGGTACACCTTCCAGAAAACAATGACTCCATACTTTGCTGAAACCTGTTCTGCCAGTTCATGTCCTTCAAGACTAGAATGTTCCATTGTAGTTACCCAAAAAGATGACAAGATAGTTCACACATTCATCATCCAGGGTTATTATCTAACACATATATGTACAATTTATGGTTCAATAACATGAGAATATTTTTCTGCAGTGAGAATGTAATGCAAGTCAAGGTGTCCTTGGAGGAATGTCATCAAGATCTGTTACCAGCATTGTTAAATGAATTGTTGTAATTGAGAGAAAAATACATAAAATGTTTTATTGTCACAAACACCATATTGGTGCAGTGAAATATGTTGTTTTACAGGGTCAGCCATAGTAGTACGGTTCCCTTGGAGCAAATTAGGGTTAAGTGCCTTGCTTAACGGCACATAGACAGATTTACACCTTGACAGCTCAGGTATTCAAACCAGTGACCTTTCAGCTACATTCCCAACACTCTAACCACTAGGCAACATGACCAGTTTTATCATTGGAATGTGATACAAAATGAGGAAACGGTGTGATTTAGGACCATGTGGACACCTCCTAGTGGTGGGGTTGTTAGGAGTGTTTATCAGACCATGTGGACACCTCCTAGTGGTGGGGTTGTTAGGAGTGTTTATCAGACCATGTGGACACCTCCTAGTGGTGGGGTTGTTAGGAGTGTTTATCAGACCATGTGGACACCTCCTAGTGGTGGGGTTGTTAGGAGTGTTTATCAGACCATGTGGACACCTCCTAGCGGTGGGGTTGTTAGGAGTGTTTATCAGACCATGTGGACACCTCCTAGTGGTGGGGTTGTTAGGAGTGTTTATCAGACCATGTGGACACCTCCTAGTGGTGGGGTTGTTAGGAGTGTTTATCAGACCATGTGGACACCTCCTAGTGGTGGGGTTGTTAGGAGTGTTTATCAGACCATGTGGACACCTCCTAGTGGTGGGGTTGTTAGGAGTGTTTATCAGACCATGTGGACACCTCCTAGTGGTGGGGTTGTTAGGAGTGTTTATCAGACCATGTGGACACCTCCTAGCGGTGGGGTTGTTAGGAGTGTTTATCAGACCATGTGGACACCTCCTAGTGGTGGGGTTGTTAGGAGTGTTTATCAGACCATGTGGACACCTCCTAGCGGTGGGGTTGTTAGGAGTGTTTATCAGACCATGTGGACACCTCCTAGTGGTGGGGTTGTTAGGAGTGTTTATCAGACCATGTGGACACCTCCTAGCTGTGGGGTTGTTAGAAGTGTTTATCAGACCATGTGGACACCTCCTAGTGGTGGGGTTGTTAGGAGTGTTTATCAGACCATGTGGACACCTCCTAGCGGTGGGGTTGTTAGGAGTGTTTATCAGACCATGTGGACACCTCCTAGCGGTGGGGTTGTTAGGAGTGTTTATCAGACCATGTGGACACCTCCTAGCGGTGGGGTTGTTAGGAGTGTTTATCAGACCATGTGGACACCTCCTAGTGGTGGGGTTGTTAGGAGTGTTTATCAGACCATGTGGACACCTCCTAGTGGTGGGGTTGTTAGGAGTGTTTATCAGACCATGTGGACACCTCCTAGCGGTGGGGTTGTTAGGAGTGTTTATCAGACCATGTGGACACCTCCTAGTGGTGGGGTTGTTAGGAGTGTTTATCAGACCATGTGGACACCTCCTAGTGGTGGGGTTGTAAGGAGTGTTTATCAGACCATGTGGACACCTCCTAGTGGTGGGGTTGTTAGGAGTGTTTATCAGACCATGTGGACACCTCCTAGTGGTGGGGTTGTTAGGAGTGTTTATCAGACCATGTGGACACCTCCTAGTGGTGGGGTTGTTAGGAGTGTTTATCAGACCATGTGGACACCTCCTAGTGGTGGGGTTGTTAGGAGTGTTTATCAGACCATGTGGACACTGCTGCATCAGTTGATACAGGTGATAATGTAGATAGACATACCCCATGCTTCAGCCTATGTATTTATAGACACTATGCTGCATCAGTTGATACAGGTGATAATGTAGATAGACAAACCCCATGCTTCAGCCTATGTATTTATAGCCACTGTGCTGCATCAGTTGATAATGTTTATTGCTAATAGCTGATAATATACCATCCATACAGGTTTTTTGTTCCAATGTGTTAAAATCATTTATCATGTTTACCAATATCTTATTGGGCTCATTTCTGGAGGTGGAAATTATATTTTAGATGGTGTCAGCATAATTTTATTTTGATACATTTTGGAGTAGAATGTACTTTTATTTGGTCACCAGAACTGAGTTTCTCAGAACAGAGCTTCTCAAAAAGTATCCCCAGGAGGAAGGGGACTGGAATTGTTAAAATGCACAGTTTAATACATTTACATAGTGATCCTCTATCACAGTTTAATACATTTACAGAGTGATCCTCTATCCCAGTTTAATACATTTACAAAGTGATCCTCTATCACAGTTTAATACATTTACAGAGTGATCCTCTATCCCAGTTTAATACATTTACAGAGTGATCCTCTATCACAGTTTAATACATTTACAGAGTGATCCTCTATTCCAGTTTAATACATTTACATAGTGATCCTCTATTCCAGTTTAATACATTTACATAGTGATCCTCTATCACAGTTTAATACATTTACAGAGTGATCCTCTATCCCAGTTTAATACATTTACAAAGTGATCCTCTATCACAGTTTAAGACATTTACAGAGTGATCCTCTATCACAGTTTAATACATTTACAGAGTGATCCTCTATTCCAGTTTAATACATTTACATAGTGATCCTCTATCACAGTTTAATACATTTACAGAGTGATCCTCCATCCCAGTTTAATACATTTACAAAGTGACCCTCTATTCCAGTTTAATACATTTACAGAGTGATCCTCTATCACAGTTTAATACATTTACAGAGTGATCCTCTATCCCAGTTTAATACTTTTACAGAGTGATCCTCTATCCCAGTTTAATACATTTACAAAGTGGCGGCTGCAGGCCATGGAAACCCATTCCATGAATCTCCCAATGAACAGTGTTTGTGCTGACGTTGCTTTCAGAGGCAGTTTGGAACTCGGTAGTGAGTGTTGCAACCGAGGACAGATGATTTTTACGTGCTATCCGTTTCAGCACTCTGTGGTCCCATTCTGTGAGCTTGTGTGGCCTACCACTTCGTGGCTGAGCCGTTGTTGCTCCAAGACATTTCTATTTCACAATAACAGCACTTACAGTTGTCCGGGGCAGCTCTAGCAGGGCAGAAATGTGATGAACTGACTTTGTGGAAAGGTGGCATCCTATGACGGTGCCACGTTGAATGTCACTGAGCTCTTCAGTAAGGCCTTTCTACTGCCAATGTTTTCCTATGGAGATCGCTTGGCCATGTGCTCGATTTTATACACCTGTCAGCAACGGGTGTGGCTGAAATAGCCGAATCCACTAATTTGAATGGGTGTCCATATATAGTGTGTATATATATATAGTGTATTTAATTTTGAGTTTGCCTCCCAATATTACACTTTATATACATCACAGAAGACTGAAATATAACAAAACCATTTGACACAGAAACACCATATTTTCTCAGTTTAGACCAATATAATGTTTATTAATGATGAAATGATGAAACATATTAATAAGGTTCCACCCATGAGGCCACTAGAGGGAAATTTGGTCATTTGACTCACTTCCATCGCATCATTAATTGGGGTGTGTTTGTGTGTGGATGTGTGTGTGCGTGCGTAGCTATCCGACACATGTGCTTGCATGTGTGTTTTTGTGCACGTGTCTGCATGCGTTATCTATGTAGGCTACATCATATACATGTATAACCTTACAGAACTGTTGTTATTCAATGTGTTTCTGTGGGCTAATAGCAGTAAGGCCAAATTCAATGTCTAATCAAATATCTGTTTTCATTACTTACAGGGGTCCTAAAAGTCCAAATGAATTATCTAAATGATACTTGGTATGACCATCTTAAAACAATTCCCTATGTCAGCTTAGTAGAAACCCATCCCTGGGCCCTTAGACCTTTTTAAAGGCAATGTTCCTGTGTCAGCAGTGATGGAATTTATGGTAAACGCTGCAGATGTCGGTTGAAATGGAAATTACCTTTAACTGTCAAGTGTTCTCAAACGCAGCCTCCATTTGAATCCTGGCCTAAGTATACGACTTGGTTCCTGTTTTCCTCTGAGGAATGTGCACAAACATTCCATACAGGGCTAATGGCCAACAGAACATTAGACCATTCTTAAAGGGTCTCCAAAAAAACCTCATATGCTATGACATCAAAGCGTTTCCAATGGCTGCCACTGTATAAGGTACATGTCCACCTGTTGAAGTAAAGCCCTTCAGTGTGATGATAAAGCCATGTCTGCTGGTATCTGTGCACCCTAGTGTCCTTATAATGTCCTTAGTGGAACCCTGTCCGTATCCCACTATCTCAATAAGGTCTGCACAATAAATTGTCAATGATCTCAACAGCTGAGACAGAGCCATTGCGCTTACACTATATCCCAAGGAAATCTGAGTGAGAAAGGCTTTGTCCTTCTTTTCTAACAAGAACCACACGCATTATCTATTAACATAACCTTACCTTTTTTACTTTCTGTTTTTTATTAGAGTTTTTTTGTATCAAGTTGTGCCCTAAAACTCTACTTTCTGAAGAGCGTCATCATCGTGGCTGGTCTGGTGCAGCTGGTCAGTCAGACAGACATGCCTTAAAGGGTCTCCTAACGCCTCTGCCATGTCTGCTGGTGACTACACTTCCATGTCCTTACAGTGTCTTCACAGGAATCCTGTCCCACGGTCTTGTCTTGTCCTTATATAACAGGAATCCTGTCCCACGGTCTTGTCTTGTCCTTATATAACAGGAATCCTGTCCCACGGTCTTGTCTTGTCCTTATATAACAGGAATCCTGTCCCACGGTCTTGTCTTGTCCTTATATAACAGGAATCCTGTCCCACGGTCTTGTCTTGTCCTTATATAACAGGAATCCTGTCCAACGGTCTTGTCTTGTCCTTATATAACAGGAATCCTGTCCCACGGTCTTGTCTTGTCCTTATATAACAGGTATCCTGTCCCACGGTCTTGTCTTGTCCTTATATAACAGGAATCCTGTCCCACGGTCACAGTAAAGTCTCTTTATAATAGCTAATGTTCTCAATAATAACCAAGCCAGAGGCACAGGGCTAACACTTATCAAATTCCAAGAAAACCTGAGTAGTTAGAGGAAGTGGTTGGCCTACTTTCCCACCAAGAACATTTGCATTACATTTTCTACTTCCATTCTTCGTTTTGTATTAGTGTCAAGCTGTGCCCTAAAATCCTACTTTCTGAATACCGTCATTGTCGTGGCTGGTCTGGTGCAGCAGGTTGGTCCGACAGACACAGCTAGGTGGTCACTATGACGGCCAGGAAGACGTAGCAGTGGGAGCTCACCACTAACAGGTCATTTCCCTATCAGCGCAGTGACTCCGCGCTTACAAAGGAACAGATGTGGAAACGTGGGGTGACATAGCAGCCATTATTCCATCTTCCATTTCCATCATGTTGTCCTGAAACGTGGGGTGACGGAGGGGAAAACAGAACAGCCATCATTCAATCTTCCATTTCCATCATGTTGTCCTGAAACGTGGGGTGACGGAGGGGAAAACAGAACAGCCATTATTCAATCTTCTATTTCCATCTCTTTCCCCCGTCCTCATCAAAGTAGGAACTGTGACTTTAATATTTCCTACCGTCTGACCCCTTTCAGAATAAGACTTAGTCTACTAGGGTCCAGCATCTTGGTCTTCCTATTGACATTGTTTGTGTCAGCTGCTTATGCTTGGTGTTGTGTTGCATTCGTAAGTGGGAGGTGGGAATTTACCAGTTGTTAACCTCTATGGGCTAGGTGGGACGCTAGCGTGCCACCCGTGGTGCACTCCATCAACAGCAGGTGCATTTCAAGAGCGGCAAATTTGAATCCAAATAAATGTCAAAATTCAAATTTTTCAAACATACAACTATTTTACACCCTTTGAAAGATAAAACATCTCCTTAATCTAACCACGTTTTACGATTTCAAAAAGGTTTTACGGCGAAAGCATAAATTTAGAGTATGTTAGGACAGTACATTTACAAGAGTTGTGTGTAATGTTTTGTCAATTCAAAGACAGGGTCACCAAAACCATAAAACCAGCTAAAATGATGCACTAACCTTTTACAATCTCCATCAGATGACACTCCTAGGACATTATGTTAGACAATGCATGCATTTTTAGTTCTATCAAGTTCATATTTATATCCAAAAACAGCGTTTTACTATGGCATTGATGTTGAGGAAATCGTTTCCCTCCAATAACCGGCAGTCAAGTCAGCACCACTAATTAAATAATTAAAATTAGAAAACATTGGTAAAATATTATATTGTCATTTAAAGAATTATAGATTTACATCTCTTGAACGCAATCAACTTGCCAGATTTAAAAATAACCTTACTGGGAAATCACACTTTGCAATAATCTGAGCACTGCGCCCAGAAAAATACGCGTTGCGATACAGACTAGACGTCATGTTGGGGAGATCTAAAATCGAAAATACTATGTAAATAATCCATTACCTTTGATTCTCTTCATCAGATGTCACTTCCAGGTATCACAGGTCCATAACGAATGTAGTTTTGTTCAAAAAAGCTCATCATTTATGTCCAAAAATCTCCGTCTTGTTAGCACATGATCTAAGCCAGCCGGACTTCTCGTCATGAACGAGGGGAAAAAATATATTTACGTTCGTTCAAACATGTCAAACGTTGTATAACATAAATCATTAGGGCCTTTTTTAACCAGAACATGAATAATATTCAAGTTGGACGAATGCATACTCTTTTATAACGTATTGGAACGAGGGTACCCAACATGAACTCGCGCGCCAGGTGTCTAATGGGCCATCATCGTTCCATGGCTCTTGTTCGGTCAGATCTCCCTCCAGAAGACTCAAAACACTTTGTAAAGGCTGGTGACATCTAGTGGAAGCAATAGGAAGTGCCAAAATATTCCTCAGCCCCTGTGTTTTTCAATGGGATAGGTTTAAAGGTAATACAACACATCAGGTATCCACTTCCTGTCAGAAAATGTCTCAGGGTTTTGCCTGCCAAATGAGTTCTGTTATACTCACAGACACCATTCAAACAGTTTTAGAAAATTTAGGGTGTTTTCTATCCATATGTAATAAGTATATGCATATTCTAGTTACTGGGTAGGAGTGGTAACCAGATTAAATCGGGTATGTTTTTTTATCCAGCCGTGTCAATACTGCCCCCTAGCCCTAACAGGTTAAGTCGTAAATACCAGTTGTATGCATTCACGTGCTTTGAACTCATTGAGAAACGCCGATTAGCTAATGGCAACAAGCTGCGTAAAACATCAACTAAAAGTACAGCTATCATGCTTGTAAACAAATTATAGTGTTCCATAACCATATTAATAGATCACTTTAAATAAATAATGATTTGTTGTTGTATTAACCTGTTAGGGCTAGGGGGCAGCATTGACACGGCTGGATAAAAAACATACCCGATTTAATCTGGTTACCACTCCTACCCAGTAACTAGAATATGCATATACTTATTACATATGGATAGAAAACACCCTAAATTTTCTAAAACTGTTTGAATGGTGTCTGTGAGTATAACAGAACTCAAATGGCAGGTCAAAACCTGAGAGATTCCTTTACAGGAAGTGGCCTGTCTGACCATTTGTTGAACTTCTTTTCCATCTCTATCATTTACTAAGGATCTCTGCTCTAACGTGACACTTCCCACGTCGTCCATAGGCTCTCAGAGCCCGGGAAAAAACAGAATGTCGTCATTCCAGCCCCAGGCTGAAACACATTATCGCCTTTCTCAAGTGGCCGATCAAGAGACACTGGCTTATGCGCGTGACCCCGACCGCCCCCGCCTTTGGGATTTTTTCCTCTGTTTGCCGAAAAGGAGATTCCCTGTCGGAATATTATCGCTTTTCTACGAGAAAAGTGTCGTAAAAATTGATTTTAACCTGTTAGGGCTAGGGGCAGTATTTGCACGGCTGAATAAAAAAAATGTACCCGATTTAATCTGGTTACTAATCCTACCCAGTAACTAGAATATGCATATACTTATTATATATGGATAGAAAACACTCTAAAGTTTCTAAAACTGTTTGAATGGTGTCTGTGAGTATAACAGAACTCATTTGGCAGGCAAAACCCTGAGACATTTTCTGACAGGAAGTGGATACCTGATGTGTTGTATTACCTTTAAACCTATGCCATTGAAAAACACAGGGGCTGGGGAATATTTTGGCACTTCCTATTGCTTCCACTAGATGTCACCAGCCTTTACAAAGTGTTTTGAGTCTTCTGGAGGGAGATCTGACCGAACAAGAGCCATGGAACGATGATGGCCCATTAGACACCTGGCGCGCGAGTTCATGTTGGGTACCCTCGTTCCAATACGTTATAAAAGAGAATGCATTCGTCCACCTTGAATATTATTCATGTTCTGGTTAAAAAAGGCCCTAATGATTTATGCTATACAACGTTTGACATGTTTGAACGAACGTAAATATATTTTTTCCCCTCGTTCATGAAGTGAAGTCCGGCGGGCTTAGATCATGTGCTAACAAGACGGAGATTTTTGGACATAAATGATGAGCTTTTTTGAACAAAACTACATTCGTTATGGACCTGTGATACCTGGAAGTGACATCTGATGAAGAGAATCAAAGGTAATGGATTATTTACATAGTATTTTCGATTTTAGATCTCCCCAACATGACGGCTAGTCTGTATCGCAACGCATATTTTTCTGGGCGCAGTGCTCAGATTATTGCAAAGTGTGATTTCCCAGTAAGGTTATTTTTAAATCTGGCAAGTTGATTGCGTTCAAGAGATGTAAATCTATAATTCTTTAAATGACAATATAATATTTTACCAATGTTTTCTAATTTTAATTATTTAATTTGTGGTGCTGACTTGACTGCCGGTTATTGGAGGGAAACGATTTCCTCAACATCAATGCCATAGTAAAACGCTGTTTTTGGATATAAATATGAACTTGATAGAACTAAAAATGCATGCATTGTCTAACATAATGTCCTAGGAGTGTCATCTGATGGAGATTGTAAAAGGTTAGTGCATCATTTTAGCTGGTTTTATGGTTTTGGTGACCCTGTCTTTGAATTGACAAAACATTACACACAACTCTTGTAAATGTACTGTCCTAACATACTCTAAATTTATGCTTTCGCCGTAAAACCTTTTTGAAATCGTAAAACGTGGTTAGATTAAGGAGATGTTTATCTTTCAAAGGGTGTAAAATAGTTGTATGTTTGAAAAATTTGAATTTTGACATTTATTTGGATTCAAATTTGCCGCTCTTGAAATGCACCTGCTGTTGATGGAGTGCACCACGGGTGGGACGCTTGCGTCCCACCTAGCCCATAGAGGTTAATGGTGTCTGTGAGTATAACAGAACTCATATGGCAGGCAAAAACCTGAGAAGATTTCATGCAGGAAGTGGCTTGTCTGACAAGGTGTCGTTCTTCTTGTCTCTGTTTATTGAAGACTGAGGATCTTAGCTGTAACGTGACACTTCCTACGGCTCCCATAGGCTCTCAGAGCCCGCGAAAAAGCTGAACGATATCGAGGTAGCCTCTGGCTGAAACACATTATCGCCTTTGCCTAGTGGCCGATCAGAGGACAAAGGGCTTAGGCGCGTGCCCGAGTCGACCCAGTGATTTATTTTCTTTCGTCTGTTTACCTAATTGCAGATTCCCGGTCGGAATATTATCGCTTTTTTACGAGAAAAATTGCATAAAAATTGATTTTAAACAGCGGTTGACATGCTTCGAAGTACGGTAATTAAATATTTAGAAATCTTTTGTCACGAAATGCGCCGTGCGCGTGACCCTTATTTACCATTCGGATAGTGTCTTGAACGCATGAACAAAACGCCGCTGTTGGAACATAACTATGGATTATTTTGGACCAAACCAACATTTGTTATTGAAGTAGAAGTCCTGGGAGTGCATTCTGACGAAGACAGCAAGGGTAATCAAACTTTTCTAATAGTAAATCGGAGTTTGGTGAAGGCTAAACTTGCTGGGTGTCTAAATAGCTAGCCCTTTGATGCCGGGCTATCTACTTAGAATATTGCAAAATGTGCTTTCACCGAAAAGCTATTTTAAAATCGGACATATCGAGTGCATAGAGGAGTTCTGTATCTATAATTCTTAAAATAATTGTTATGCTAGTTCTGAACGTCACATGCTAATGTAAAAAGCTGGTTTTTGATATAAATATGAACTTGATTGAACAAAACATGCATGTATTGAATAACATAATGTCCTAGGGTTGTCATCTGATGAAGATCATCAAAGGTTAGTGCTGCATTTAGCTGTCTTCTGGGTTTATGTGACAATATATGTTAACTTGAAAAATTGGTGTCTGATTATTTATGGCTGGGTACTCTACTGACAAAATCTAAAGTTTTGCTTTCGTTGTAAAGCCTTTTTGAAATCAGACAGTGTGGTTAGATTAACGAGAGTCTTGTCTTTAAAATGGTGTAAAATAGTCATATGTTTGAGAAATTGAAGTAATAGCATTTCTAAGGTATTTGAATAACGCGCCACAGGATTCCACTGGCTGTTACGTAGGTGGGACGATTTCATCCCACCTACCCTAGAGAGGATAAACCGCAGCCGTCGACACAGCAGTTCTTAAAATTGGATGTAAACATAGACAACGCTGTATTAAATTTGTCAGTCTAGAGCACCAGTGAAAGGGATTTCGAAATGGGAGAAGTTAGGAGCAATTTATATAAGGACGGTATTTGGTATCATGATAAGTTACCAATACTACCTAAGTCATTGTTTAGAGATGCGGCAAGATTGACACATGGGCAGAGCCATGTGTCAACAGGGGGGATAGTAGAGCAGGTTCGGAAACACTTTGTGGCCTATTGGATAACGAACTACTTAAAAAAAACATTTTTTATAATAGATAAGCATATTAAATGGGAAGAAGTGGTCACAACTTACTGGGTGGACACGATTAGGGTAGTTGGTTTACTAGGATCTCTCTCTTAAATAATGGATTACATTTTAGCTGATCAGGTAAACCATATAGAATGCCAGAGTTAGGGAGGCCAGAACAGGTAGACATAGAAGTTGAAGATACACTAACAGAACACATGGTTAACCAAACCCGTATGTCCGAGACTTTGTGTCCAACAGGTGAATTACAGGAGAAGATGATTCACTCAATCCAACCAGGAGACTGGGTGTGGATCCAGTCCCTGAGGAGAAAAGAACTGGAAGCAGCCACGGTGGGAGGGCCCATACCAAGTGTTCCTGGTAATAGCCTTCGTGGTGAGAATAGCTGAAAGAGCTACCTGGGTTCATATCACACATTGCGGGAGGGTAAGACACACTGACACTGTCGAACAATCACAGAGTTAGGAGAAGAACCGAATACCAATAAGATTCGGGGGTTACCTCTCTAACAAAGATTCCCTAACCCGCCCGATCCTCACTGTGTGCGTTCATAGAAGTGAAAGTGTGGGTTGGCCTCTAGCCAGTGATATATTCTCCGGGAGGGGGTGGGGCTTTACAGGGGTACTGGTCAGTCTGAGCTGTCTGATTTTGGGAGCCATATTCCTAATACACCATGAACCACTCGAGAAGTCAGAAAGTGGTAACTTGACCCATAGTGTAGAAGATGAGGAGTTTTTATGGCCTAGGTACAAAAGGTC
The DNA here is from genome assembly GCF_965601325.2 of Salmo salar. Taxonomy (NCBI): domain Eukaryota; kingdom Metazoa; phylum Chordata; class Actinopteri; order Salmoniformes; family Salmonidae; genus Salmo; species Salmo salar. The sequence continues at coordinate 599,738 of NW_027675420.1, forward strand.
ACTCGATCTGGATAAAAAGGAAGTGAGAGTAGAGTTAGGGAAGGATGTCTCAATAGAGTTCTATGCAGACCAAATGGGGTCCCTAACCTCCTGGCAGTCTAGGACTCGGACTTCATGGGGAAGATATCTGTGTAGATCCCGGTGTAACTCATGGAATCAGGTCATAGCTCACACAGAGAGAGAAGGCTATGTCAATCCACACACCCAATATAGAAACAGATGGAGTATAGTGAAGGCCAGGGTTTTTGACTGCAATCCAGAGCAAGGGAAGTATTGCTTGAAGATAGGAATGACCATTTAAAGCATAAAGAAAGAGGATTTAGGGTTATGGTATGTTGGCCTTGACCAGACCATTGTCGACACTGCGGTACCATTCCAAGTAGTAGAGGTTAGGACAGGAGATAGTTCTACCGCCAGCCAGAATACCAGTAGTACCCCTGATAAAACGGACATTACCCGTGTAGTCATCCAGAGCCAAGGACCGGTGAGGATAGTTCAGACGAAAGATCTTAACCTCTATGGGCTAGGTGGGACGCTAGCATCCCACCCGTGGTGCACTCCATCAACAGCAGGTGCATTTCAAGAGCGGCAAATTTGAATCCAAATAAATGTCGAAATTCAAATTTTTCAAACATACAACTATTTTACACCCTTTGAAAGATAAACATCTCCTTAATCTAACCACGTTTTACGATTTCAAAAAGGTTTTACGGCGAAAGCATAAATTTAGAGTATGTTAGGACAGTACATTTACAAGAGTTGTGTGTAATGTTTTGTCAATTCAAAGACAGGGTCACCAAAACCATAAAACCAGCTAAAATGATGCACTAACCTTTTACAATCTCCATCAGATGACACTCCTAGGACATTATGTTAGACAATGCATGCATTTTTTGTTCTATCAAGTTCATATTTATATCCAAAAACAGCGTTTTACTATGGCATTGATGTTGAGGAAATCGTTTCCCTCCAATAACTGGCAGTCAAGTCAACACCACAAATGAAATAATTAAAATTAGAAAACATTGGTAAAATATTATATTGTCATTTAAGGAAGTGATTGAGGTTTGAGACTTGGTTTGGGGATTCCAACCTATGGCTGGAATGGATTCAGTATACAGCTAGATCAGTAGCTAAAGAAGAAGGTTATGCCTGCGCAACAGCCAAACTTCAGTTGACAACCATCCCCTTTCTACTCGATGGAATTAATTTACCAAGGGGAATGGCCTGTATGGTAAAGCTGTTCATGAAGGCAAGGAAGCCAGACAGTTGCACTGATCTGCATTATCTGTATCCTATGTGTCCATTTGATTCAGACTTCCCCCTTTCACAGTCGCAGGAGGAGACTATTATTGTGTGGCTCGACACAACACATACGGATGGAACGTAGGGGAAGTAAGAACATGCAATAGGACAGAGAATGTTACAACTGACGAGACAATGAGGGACCTGACTGGGTGGTTGAGTTCCGAGGACTTTAGTAAGATAAAAAGGCCGAGAAAGGATGTCTGGTGATTGTGTGGAGGTATGAAGCTGTGGCCAAACCTGCCTGCAAAATGGACTGGTATTTGTGCATTGGTACAGTTAGGCATGCCCTTCACCCTTATACAACACAAAGACCTAGTGTCAGGTGAAAGAGAGAGGAGGAGTGCTCCGTCAGTGTCCTTTGACGATAGAATTTACATTGATAGCATTGGGGTTCCAAGGGGGGTACCTGATGAGTTTAAAGCTAGGAATCAGATATGGGCTGGATTGGAATCAAGTCTTTTTTGGTGGTCGACTCTCAATAAAAATGTGGATTGGATAAATTACATTTATTATAACCAACAGCGTTTCATCAACTATACCAGAGAGGCAATTCAAGGGTTAGCAGAACAGACAGCTGCGACCACTTTGATGGTATTGCAGAATAGAATAGCTTTGGATATGCTTCTGGCTGAAAAGGGTGGTGTGTGTGTGATGTTCGGATCTGAATGCTGTACTTTCATCCCTGAGAACACAGCTCCAGATGGATCAGTGACCAAGGCCCTGGCCGGTCTAAACAATTTAGCTCAGGAGTTAGCAGAAAATTCCGGGGTGGACACGGCACTCACGGGATGGTTTGATAGTACGTTCGGAAAATGGAAAAAGGTTGTAATCACTGTTTTCACCTGTATGACTGTGTTGATATTATGTGGTTGTTGTTTGGTCCCTTGTGCGAGAGGTCTCATTTCCAGAGCTCTGGAGAGATCGATGACGGAGCAGATGGTGAGATACGGACCGATTCCAAGATCAGAACATTGGGATGACAAATACCTACCGCCGAGCCTGTTGGAGGATTCATTCAATTACGAGGAGCCCATGTTAGACGAGACCATCTTTAGGGTTTAGGAAGACTGTTTCTCTAAATGAAGGTCATAGCAAAAATCCTAATCCGAAGAGTTATGACTGGACATAGGCTTAGAACAGTCATTAATAAGTATGTAATGAAAATACATGTATTCGTTTTCTTTGATCTAGTTTGATTTTGTGTGACATTTCTGAATCCAATAAAAATAGATGTGTTATAGTGTATGTGAAATATTTAGCCAATAGGGTGGATTGTAGTGGAAATAATATGATTAAAGGTTTGACTAAAGGATTTCACCCTGAAAAGGTATAACCGAGTGATTATAAGATGAATGTACTAATGTGTGTGTGTCGGAAAAGTTGAAGCTTAATGATTTAGCAATGTAAGCAACCAGACAGCAGACAACTTGTGACCACTGTGAAACTGATAACAGGAAGAAGGTCTCCCCACCCAGGGAGGGGAGAAACCTTTAGGCTTGCAGTAGATTATGTAACATGGGGCAGGATATGATAAGCAATGTATGAGATGGAGAAGGCTTGTAAATAAGCATTGACAGTGTTAAAGAAGAGGAGGGGCATTTGTAAGGGGTATGACATATGGTATGACCAAATGTCAGGTATAAAAGGCTGTGTACATTGTATGATATTCAGAGCTCTCGTAAATAAACATTCTGACCAATTGTAGGCTGGCTCTCCGTCTGCTTCATTCAACCAGAATCTTACACCCTCTGGGGGGCAGACTGAGTAGTTTAATTGAAGTTCGGTTTATGAACATTGGGAACAGAATTCCCATGACAATTTGGTCCTTCAAGCCGGATTCCAACATCTGTCCCTGTCTTCCTAAGGTAACACGCCGAAAACCGTGCACGGGCAGGTCATTGACTCGTAAACTGTCCTGTCCCCTGAAATTGGGGTTCCATATCAGGCCGGTAAATATCTAAGGTCGACAGGGACGGTGACGGAATCGAACCTACATTGCTTTTCCCAGCCTACAAGACAAAGGTCAGTAAATCTTTATTTACGCGGATTTGGGGGAATAATACCTATGATTGCATGTAGTGGATAAGGGAGTTAGTGTAGTCTAGGTGTTAAACGCCGAAATATCCATTGGGGCATACTAACCTGGTGACCTGTCTTTAGAATATTGTGTGGAGAACCCTGATATAGGTAGTATTCTATGCAATTGGAAGAGAGGAATTGGGTGTAGAGCCATCCTAGGCAAGGTGTGGGGGGGTACGTAATGACCCTAGGTATCTGTGGCCACTACCAATGTAAACTATCTAATGTTGAGACCTAAAGGTTAACCTGTTGGGTCTAGGGGGCAGCATTTGCACGTCTGGATAAAAAAAATGTACCCGATTTAATCTGGTTACTAATCCTACCCAGTAACTAGAATATGCATATACTTATTATATATGGATAGAAAACACTCTAAAGTTTCTAAAACTGTTTGAATGGTGTCTGTGAGTATAACAGAACTCATTTGGCAGGCAAAACCCTGAGACATTTTCTGACAGGAAGTGGATACCTGATGTGTTGTATTGACTTTAAACCTATCCCATTGAAAAACACAGGGGCTTAGGAATATTTTGGCACTTCCTATTGCTTCCACTAGATGTCACCAGCCTTTACAAAGTGTTTTGAGTCTTCTGGAGGGAGATCTGACCGAACAAGAGCCATGGAACGATGATGTCCCATTAGACACCTGGCGCGCGAGTTCATGTTGGGTACCCTCGTTCCAATACGTTATAAAAGAGTATGCATTCGTCCACCTTGAATATTATTCATGTTCTGGTTAAAAAAGGCCCTAATGATTTATGCTATACAACGTTTGACATGTTTGAACGAACGGAAATATATTTTTTCCCCTCGTTCATGACGAGAAGTCCGGCTGGCTTGCATCATGTGCTAACGAGACGGAGATTTTTGGACATAAATGATGAGCTTTTTTGAACAAAACTACATTCGTTATGGACCTGTGATACCTGGAAGTGACATCTGATGAAGAGAATCAAAGGTAATGGATTATTTACATAGTATTTTCGATTTTAGATCTCCCCAACATGACGTCTAGTCTGTATCGCAACGCGTATTTTCCTGGGCGCAGTGCTCAGATTATTGCAAAGTGTGATTTCCCAGTAAGGTTATTTTTAAATCTGGCAAGTTGATTGAGTTCAAGAGATGTAAATCTATAATTCTTTAAATGACAATATAATATTTTACCAATGTTTTCTAATTTTAATTATTTAATTTGTGACGCTGACTTGACTGCCGGTTATTGGAGGGAAACGATTTCCTCAACATCAATGCCATAGTAAAACGCTGTTTTTGGATATAAATATGAACTTGATAGAACTAAAAATGCATGCATTGTCTAACATAATGTCCTAGGAGTGTCATCTGATGGAGATTGTAAAAGGTTAGTGCATCATTTTAGCTGGTTTTATGGTTTTGGTGACCCTGTCTTTGACTTGACAAAACATTACACACAACTCTTGTAAATGTACTGTCCTAACATACTCTAAATTTATGCTTTCGCCGTAAAAACCTTTTTGAAATCGTAAAACGTGGTTAGATTAAGGAGATGTTTATCTTTCAAATGGTGTAAAATAGTTGTATTTTTGAAAAATTTGAATTTTGACATTTATTTGGATTCAAATTTGCCGCTCTTGAAATGCACCTGCTGTTTATGGAGTGCACCACGGGTGGCACGCTAGCGTCCCACCTAGCCCCAAGAGGTTAAACTGGTCGATAAACATTGGGCAAGCTAATGCGCTTAGATCTAAAGGATAACTGATCTAGAGTATATTAGTGGGGAGGGGAGTCGAGATCTAACAGGGCGCAAAAATTGGTCTGACTATTCTATGGAAGGTGGAAGCACACACACATAGATTGTGAGAAGTGAAAAGCACATACACAGAGATCGTGTGCATAGAGTGTGAGCACCCACACAGAGAGGAGTGATAAACACATAGATTGTGATACACATAGAAGGTTTAACCTGTTAGGGCTAGGGGGCAGTATTGACACGGCTGGATAAAAAACGTACCCGATTTAATCTGTTTAGTACTCCTGCCCAGAAACTAGAATATGCATATAATTATTGGCTTTGGATAGAAAACACTCCAAAGTTTCTAAAACTGTTTGAATGATGTCTGTGAGTATAACAGAACTCAAATGGCAGGTCAAAACCTGAGAGATTCCTTTACAGGAAGTGGCCTGTCTGACCATTTATTGTCTTTCTTTGACATCTCATTCAATTACAAAGGATCTCTGCGGTAACGTGACACTTCCCACGGCTCCAATAGGCTCTCAGAGCCCGGGAAAAACCTGAATGTCGTCATTCCAGCCCCAGGCTGAAACACATTATCGCCTTTCTCAAGTGGCCGATCAAGGGACTGTGGGCTTAGGCGCGTGCACTGGCCGCCCCCGTCTTTGTGATTTTTCCTCTGTTTCCCGAAAAGGAGATTCCCGCTAACCACACTGTCCGATTTCAAAACGGCTTTACAGCGAAAGCAAAACATTAGATTATGTCAGCAGAGTACCAAGCCAGAAATAATCAGACACCCATTTTACAAGCTAGCATATAATGTCACAAAAACCCAGAAGACAGCTAAATGCAGCACTAACCTTTGATGATCTTCATCAGATGACACACCTAGGACATTATGTTATACAATACATGCATGTTTTGTTCAATCAAGTTCATATTTATATCAAAAAACAGCTTTTTACATTAGCATGTGACGTTCAGAACTAGCATACCCCCCGCAAACTTCCGGGGAATTTGCTAACAATTTACTAAATTTACTCACGATAAACGTTCACAAAAAGCATAACAATTATTTTAAGAATTATAGATACAGAACTCCTCTATGCACTCGATATGTCCGATTTTAAAATAGCTTTTTGGTGAAAGCACATTTTGCAATATTCTAAGTACATAGCCCAGCCATCACGGGCTAGCTATTTAGACACCCGGCAAGTTTAGCCTTCACCAAAATCAGATTTACTATTATAAAAGTTTGATTACCTTTTGTTGTCTTCGTCAGAATGCACTCCCAGGACTGCTACTTCAATAACAAATGTTGGTTTGGTCCAAAATAATCCATCGTTATATCCAAATAGCGGCGTTTTGTTCGTGCGTTCAAGACACTATCTGAAATGGTAAATCAGGGTCGCTCGCATGGCGCAATTCGTGAAAAAAAAAATCTAAATATTCCATTACCGTACTTCGAAGCATGTCAACCGCTGTTTAAAATCTATTTTTATGCAATTTATCTCGTAAAAAAGCGATAATATACCGACCGGGAATCTCCTTTTCGGCAATCAGAGGAAAAAACACAAAGACGGGGGCGGCCAGGGCACGCGCCTAAGCCCACAGTCCCTTGATCGGCCACTTGAGAAAGGCGATAATGTGTTTCAGCCTGGGGCTGGGATGACAACATTCAGGTTTTTCCCGGGCTCTGAGCGCCCATGGAAGACGTAGGAAGTGTCACGTTAGAGCAGAGATCCTTTGTAAAAGATAGAGATGGCAAAGAAGATCAAGAAATGGTCAGACAGGCCACTTCCTGTAAAGAAATCTCTCAGGTTTTGACCTGCCATTTGAGTCCTGTTATACTCACAGACACCATTCAAACAGTTTTAGAAACTTTGGAGTGTTTTCTATCCAAAGTCAATAATTATATGCATATTCTAGTTACTGGGCAGGAGTAGTAACCAGATTAAATCGGGTACGTTTTTTATCCAGCCGTGAAAATACTGTCCCCTAGCCATAACAGGTTAAAAGAGGAAGTAAACATAGACAAAGCTAAATTAAAATTGTCAGTCTAGAGCACCAGTGAAAGGGATTTCGAAATGGGAGAAGTTAGGAGCAATTTATATAAGGACGGTATTTGGTATCATGATAAGTTACCAATACTACCTAAGTCATTGTTTAGAGATGCGGCAAGATTGACACATGGGCAGAGCCATGTGTCAACAGGGGGATAGTAGTGCAGGTTCGGAAACACTTTGTGGCCTATTGGATAAGGAACTACTTAAAAAAAAACATTTTTTATAATAGATAAGTATATTAAATGGGAAGAAACGGTCCCAACGTACTGGGTGGACACGATTAGGGTAGTTGGTTTACTAGGATCTATCTCTTTAAATAATGGATTACATTTTAGCTGATCAGGTAAACCATATAGAATGCCAGAGTTAGGGAGGCCAGAACAGGTAGACATAGAAGTTGAAGATATACTAACAGAACACATGGTTAACCAAACCCGTATGTCCGAGACTTTGTGTCCAACAGGTGAATTACAGGAGAAGATGATTCACTCAATCCAACCAGGAGACTGGGTGTGGATCCAGTCCCTGAAGAGAAAAGAACTGGAAGCAGCCACGGTGGGAGGGCCCATACCAAGTGTTCCTGGTAATAGCCTTCGCGGTGAGAATAGCTGAAAGAGCTACCTGGGTTCATATCACACATTGCGGGAGGGTAAGACACACTGACACTGTCGAACAATCACAGAGTCAGGAGAAGAACCGAATACCAACAAGGTTCGGGGGTTACCTCTCTAACGAAGATTCCCTAACCCGCCCGATCCTCACTGTGTGCATTCATAGAAGTGAAAGCGTGGATTGGCCTCTAGCCAGTGATATATTCTCCGGGAGGGGGTGGGGCTTTACAGGGGTACTGGTCAGTCTGAGCTGTCTGATTGTAGGAGCCATATTCCTAATACACCATGAACCACTCGAGAAGTCAGAAAGTAGTAACTTGACCCATAGTGTAGAAGATGAGGAGTTTTTATGGCCTAGGTACAAAAGGTCACTCGATCTGGATAAAAAGGAAGTGAGAGTAGAGTTAGGGAAGGATGTCTCAATAGAGTTCTATGCAGACCAAATGGGGTCCCTAACCTCCTGGCAGTCTAGGACTCGGACTTCATGGGGAAGATATCTGTGTAGATCCCGGTGTAGCTCATGGAATCAGGTCATAGCTCACACAGAGAGAGAAGGCTATGTCAATCCACACACCCAATATAGAAACAGATGGAGTATAGTGAAGGCCAGGGTTTTTGACTGCAATCCAGAGCAAGGGAAGTATTGCTTGAAGATAGGAATGACCATTAAAAGCATAAAGAAAGAGGATTTAGGGTTATGGTATGTTGGCCTTGACCAGACCATTGTCGACACTGCGGTACCATTCTGAGTAGTAGAGGTTAGGACAGGAGATAGTTCTACCGCCAGCCAGAATACCAGTTGTTCCCCTGATAAAATGGACATTACCCGTGTAGTCATCCAGAGCCAAGGACCGGTGAGGATAATTCAGATGAAAGATCTTAAGGAAGTGATTGAGGTGGAGACTTGGTTTGGGGATTCCAACCTATGGCTGGAATGGATTCAGTATACAGCTAGATCAGTAGCTAAAGAAGAAGGTTATGCCTGCGCAACAGCCAAACTTCAGTTGACAACCATCCCCTTTCTACTCGATGGAATTAATTTACCAAGGGAAATGGCCTGTAGGGTAAAGCTGTTCAGGAAGGCAAGGAAGCCAGACAGTTGCACTGATCTGCATTATCTGTATCCTATGAGGCCATTAGATCCAGACGTCCCCCTTTCACAGTCGCAGGAGGAGACTATTATTGTGTGGCTTGACACAACACACACGGATGGAACGTAGGGGAAGTAAGAACATGCAATAGGACAGAGAATGTTACAACTGACGAGACAATGAGGGACCTGACTGGGTGGTTGAGTTCCGAGGACTTTAGTAAGATAAAAAGGCCGAGAGCGGATGTCTGGTGGTTGTGTGGAGGTATGATGCTGTGGCCAAACCTGCCTGCAAATTGGACTGGTATTTGTGCATTGGTACAGTTAGGCATGCCCTTCACCCTTATACAACACAAAGACCTAGTGCCAGGTGAAAGAGAGGGGAGGAGTGCTCCGTCAGGGTCCTTTGACGATATAATTTACATTGATAGCATTGGGGTTCCAAGGGGGGGGCCTGATGAGTTTAAAGCTAGGAATCAGATATGGGCTGGATTGGAATCAAGTCTTTTTTGGTGGTCGACTTTCAATAAAAATGTGGATTGGATAAATTACATTTATTATAACCAACAGCGTTTCATAAACTATACCAGAGAGGCAATTCAAGGGTTAGCAGAACAGACAGCTGCGAACACTTTGATGGTATTGCATAATAGAATAGCTTTGGATATGCTTCTGGCTGAAAAGGGTGGTGTGTGTGTGATGTTCAGATCTGAATGCTGTACTTTCATCCCTGAGAACACAGCTCCAGATGGATCAGTGACCAAGGCCCTGGCCGGTCTAAACAATTTAGCTCAGGAGTTAGCAGAATATTCCGGGGTGGACACGGCACTCACGGGAGGGTTTGATAGTACGTTCGGAAAATGGAAAAAGGTTGTAATCACTGTGTTGTGGGCTGCTTTCACCTGTATGACTGTGTTGATATTATATGGTTGTTGTTTGGTCCCTTGTGCGAGAGGTCTCATTTCCAGGGCTCTGGAGAGATCGATGACGGAGCAGATGGTGAGATACGGACCGATTCCAAGTTCAGACCAGTGGGATGACAAATACCTACCGCCGAGCCTGGTGGAGGATTCATTCAATTACGAGGAGCCCATGTTAGACGAGACCATCTTTAACCTCTTGGGGCTAGGTGGGACGCTAGCGTGCCACCCGTGGTGCACTCCATCAACAGCAGGTGCATTTCAAGAGCGGCAAATTTGAATCCAAATAAATGTCAAAATTCCAATTTTTCAAAAATACAACTATTTTACACCATTTGAAAGATAAACATCTCCTTAATCTAACCACGTTTTACGATTTCAAAAAGGTTTTACGGCGAAAGCATAAATTTAGAGTATGTTAGGACAGTACATTTACAAGAGTTGTGTGTAATGTTTTGTCAAGTCAAAGACAGGGTCACCAAAACCATAAAACCAGCTAAAATGATGCACTAACCTTTTACAATCTCCATCAGATGACACTCCTAGGACATTATGTTAGACAATGCATGCATTTTTAGTTCTATCAAGTTCATATTTATATCCAAAAACAGCGTTTTACTATGGCATTGATGTTGAGGAAATCGTTTCCCTCCAATAACCGGCAGTCAAGTCAGCGTCACAAATTAAATAATTAAAATTAGAAAACATTGGTAAAATATTATATTGTCATTTAAAGAATTATAGATTTACATCTCTTGAACGCAATCAACTTGCCAGATTTAAAAATAACCTTACTGGGAAATCACACTTTGCAATAATCTGAGCACTGCGCCCAGAAAAATACGCGTTGCGATACAGACTAGACGTCATGTTGGGGAGATCTAAAATCGAAAATACTATGTAAATAATCCATTACCTTTGATTCTCTTCATCAGATGTCACTTCCAGGTATCACAGGTCCATAACGAATGTAGTTTTGTTCAAAAAAGCTCATCATTTATGTCCAAAAATCTAATGGGCCATCATCGTTCCATGGCTCTTGTTCGGTCAGATCTCCCTCCAGAAGACTCAAAACACTTTGTAAAGGCTGGTGACATCTAGTGGAAGCAATAGGAAGTGCCAAAATATTCCTCAGCCCCTGTGTTTTTCAATGGGATAGGTTTAAAGTCATTACAACACATCTGGTATCCACTTCCTGTCAGAAAATGTCTCAGGGTTTTGCCTGCCAAATGAGTTCTGTTATACTCACAGACACCATTCAAACAGTTTTAGAAACTTTAGAGTGTTTTCTATCCATATATAATAAGTATATGCATATTCTAGTTACTGGGTAGGATTAGTAACCAGATTAAATCGGGTAAAAAAAATGTATCCAGACGTGCAAATGCTGCCCCCTAGCCCTAACAGGTTAATTGAGCTTCTTGTCTGTGACTGAGATACGTAATCTGCACATTTACTAAAACGTCAGCTCTCATCTCTCCCAATGTTCTCAATGTCAAACGATGAAGGCCGGGTAGTTTTTTTTCATGATTGCAACCCAGGTCATTTTAGTCGGCTGGCCCTCGCTACATATTCGTCGCCAGACCCACTGGCTCCAGGTCATCTACAAGTCTATGCTAGGTAAAGCTCCGCCTTATCTCAGCTCCCTGGTCACGATAACAACACCCACCCGTAGCACGTGCTCCAGCAGGTACATCTCACTGGTCATCCCCAAAGCCAACACCTCCTTTGGCCGCCTTTCCTTCCAGTTCTCTGCTGCCAGTGAATGGAACGAATTGCAAAAATCACTGGTTGGAGACTCATATCTCCCTCACCAACTTTACACATCAGCTATCTGAGCAGCTAACCGATTGCTGCAGCTGTACATAGCCCATCTGTAAATAGCCCACCCAATCTACCTACCTCATCCCCATATTGTTTTTATTTACTTTGCTGCTCTTTTGTACTCCAGTATCACTACTTACACATCATCATCTGCTCATCTATCACTCCAGTGTTAATCTGCTAAATTCTGATTACTTTGCTACTTCGCCCTATTTATTGCCATACCTCCTCACGCCATTTGCACACACTGTATATAGACTTCTTTTTTCTTTTGTGTTGACTGTACGCTTGTTTATTCCATGTAACTCTGTGTTGTTGTTTCTGTCGCACTGCTTTGCTTTATCTTGGCCAGGTCGCAGTTGTAAATGAGAACTTGTTCTCAACTAGCCACCTTGTTAAATAAAGGTGAAATAATACAAATAAAAACATCCTATATCATAATGAATCAGATTACATGGAGACGGGGGACCTGATCCTAGATCATAATGAATCAGAATACATTGAGAGGGGGGACCTGATCCTAGATCATAATGAATCAGATTACATGGAGAGGGGGGACCTGATCCTAGATCATAATGAATCAGAATACATGGAGAGGGGGGACCTGATCCTAGATCATAATGAATCAGATTACATGGAGAGGGGGGACCTGATCCTAGATCATAATGAATCAGATTACATGGAGAGGGGGGACCTGATCCTACATCATAATGAATCAGATTACATTGAGAGCCGGATATATATAATATACTCTGGCAAACCTCTTCAAAGTTAGGAGCGTTTGTCACAAATTAAGTGGGAAACTGTCACCAAAGTCAGCCCAGAATGAAAGTTCTTTCGAACATGACAGTACCTGTGTTTTTGTTTCGCTGTCCTGGTCCACCCAGGCCGCAGGTAAGGTCAAGGATAGCAGGGTTCGGTACACAAATCTGGTTCTCGGTAGGTCCAGGTCTAAACGGCAACAGGTAAGTCCAAAACAGTCCAGCTCGTACACGGTAAATCCAGCCAATATAGATTGTCTCTTTCTCTATGGTTCATAGATCCTTCCCGCCCTCTCTCTCTCTTCCTGGTTTTTCTTGACCTTTTATCTGTGGGTCGGCTCCACCTTCTGAGGGTTCCCCTTGCTTCTGGGAATTGTAGCTTTGGCAGTCGGCCATTTTGTGATCTGTAGTTCTGATCGGGGTGGCCATTTTAGTGATCGGGCAGAGCCCGTTTATTAGTTCTGCCCTCACATATCTGCCATTTATCACTCGACCCCCTTCTTTGCCACACATCTCCCCCCTAGATCCGACCCCCTAGGTCGGGCTACCGCAGAAAAATATGCGTGCATGCGGGATAACCCATCCACATTTCCGATTTCCTTTCCTGCTCTGTGTTTCAAGTCAAAGTGAAACGGTTGGAGACTCAAAAACCACCGCATCACCCGAGCGTTCTTCTCTTTAGCCCTATGCATCCAGGTGAGTGGTGCATGGTCACTGATGAGGGTGAAGTGGCGCCCCAGCAGGTAGTATTTCAGGCTTTCCAGAGCCCACTTTACTGCCAGCGCCTCTTTCTCAACAACTGAGTAGTTGGTTTCCCGTGGTTCCAGCTTCCTGCTTAAAAACAGGATGGGGTGTTCCACCCCTTCTACCTCTTGGGACAGCACTGCTCCCAAGCCGACCTCTGAAGCATCCGTCTGAACCACAAACTCTCTCTCAAAGTCTGGTACCACCAGCACTGGATTACAGCAGAGGGCCTCCTGTAATGTCCTAAATGCTTTGGTGGCCCTTTCATCCCACTTGACCATGTTTGGCCCTCTGGCTCTAGTCATGTCGGTGAGTGGGGCGGCCACTGTGGCATAACTTGGGATGAACTTCCGGTAGTACCCGGTCAGCCCTAGGAAGGCTCGAACCTGCTTCTTATTTACTGGTTTCGGCCATTCTCTAATTGCCTCCACCTTCTTACGTTGGGGTTTGATTAATCCTCTTCCCACTGTGTATCCCAGATACTCCGTTTCCTCTAACCCCACATAACACTTGGCAGGGTTCGCTGTGAGCCCTGCCTTTCTAAGGGCGTCTAACACTGCCTGTACCCGGGGTAAGTGGGATTCCCAATCTGGGCTGTAGATCCCCACGTCATCTAAATAAGCTGCAGCGTATGCTTGGTGCGGTTTTAGGACCTTGTCCATGAGCCGTTGAAAGGTGGCTGGGGCCCCGTGTAGGCCGAATGGCATGACGGTGTATTGAAACAAACCGTCGGGGGTTGCAAAGGCTGTCTTTTCTTTGGCCCTGGGGGTCAGAGGAATTTGCCAGTACCCTTTTGTCAGGTCCAGGGTCGTAATGTACCGAGCTTTACCAATTTTCTCCAGTAGTTCGTCTACTCTGGGCATGGGGTAGGCATCAAACTTGGAGATTTCATTTACCTTCCGAAAGTCGTTACAGAACCGCAAAGACCCATCGGGCTTGGAGACCATCACAATTGGGCTAGACCACTCACTATGTGACTCTTCGATCACTCCAGCTGTCAACATTTTCTCCGTCTCTGCTCTAATCGCTGCCTGTCGAGCCTCGGGTACCCGATATGGCCTCATGCTCACTTTTCTCCCTGGTAGGGAAACGATATCATGAGCTGTAACCTCAGTTCGGCCGGGTACCTCTGAAAACACATCTCTGTTTTTCTGGATCAGGGTCTTTACTTCCTGTACTTGTGCTGGGGACAAAGTAGGTGAAATATTTACTTCGGCTGTCTCCTGAGTGTGTGTGGGGTACGTAACCATTAGTGTTTCTCTCTCTCTCCGTGCTTTTAACAGGTTTATGTGATATATCTGTTCCTGGGGCCGTCGACCTGGCTGTCGGATCCGATAATTAACTTCTCCTATTCTCTCCAGTACTTCATATGGTCCTTTCCATGTTGCTAGTAGTTTGCACTCTACCGTGGGGATCAGCACTAACACCTTATCTCCCGGTTGAAATTCCCTCAGGGTAGCCTGCCGGTTATAAGTGTGCCGCTGGTGCTCTTGTGCTTGTCTCATGTGCTCTCTGATGATGGGCATGACTGTGGCTATCCTGTTTTGCATTGCCGTGACGTGCTCTATGACACTAGTATACGGGGTGGATTGGTGTTCCCAGGTTTCCCGGGCGATGTCTAAGATTCCCCGGGGGTGCCTCCCATATACCAGCTCGAAGGGAGAAAACCCCAGCGAGGCTTGAGGAACCTCTCTAATGGCAAACATCAGATATGGCAACATGCAATCCCAGTTTTTCCCATCCTTGTCGATTACCTTCCTGAGCATTGACTTCAGGGTCCGGTTGAATCTCTCAACCAGCCCGTCCGTCTGTGGATGGTAAACCGATATCCTCAACTGTTTCACCTGCCACAATTTACAAAGGTCCGCCATAAGGCGGGACATAAAGGGGGTCCCCTGGTCAGTAAGGATCTCCTTTGGGACCCCGACCCTGGTGAACAATAGCACTAGTTCCTTGGCGATATTTTTGGAAGCCATTGTCCGAAGGGGAATGGCTTCTGGGTAGTGAGTGGCATAATCTAGAATGACCAGAATGTATTGGTGCCCTCTGGCAGATTTGGGTAGTGGGCCCACTATATCCATCACTATCCTCTCAAATGGCGTTTCGATTATGGGGAGTGGCACTAACGGGCTTCTAAACGCTGGTCGGGGAGCTGTTACCTGGCACTCCGGGCACTCTCCACAGTGCCGAGCCACTTCAGCCTGAATTCCTGGCCAGTAAAACCTCCTTACAATCCGGTCTCGGGTTTTATCGATACCAAGGTGTCCACCCAGAATGTGCCCATGAGCTAGATCCAGTACTGTCTTCCTGTACCGGGTGGGGACCAACAACTGTTCCACCACATCAACCCCTATTTTTGAGACTCTGTACACCAAACCATTTTTCATGATGAAGTGGGGAAAACTATTAGGCATCATCCTATCATTTATGGGAGTACCATCTACGACCTGCACGTCTGCTCTGGCTTGCTGCAGGGTTGGATCCTGGTGTTGGGCCGTCCCGAAATTAGTCATGGACCCTGCCAGATCTGCTGGTTCTAGATAGTCATCCTCTGGATTCAGATCGACCCCAGCCCCACTAGTACTGGGCTGTTCATTATCAACAAGGTTTGCCACTTCATCCTCATCCTCCCCTACTAGTACCTGTGAGGTTGGCCCCTGGGAGACCTCTTTTTTTGGCCTTGGTTGAAGGCCCCATGCTTCTTCCTGCTTGGTCAGGGTTGTTGGCTTCTCAAATATGCCATTCTTTTGGCCTAACTTCGCAAAGTTAGGAAAGTATCTACCCAATATTACATCATATGGCATCTTTGGGACCACGCCGACCTCATAATCCAGCAGACCGTCCTCTGTTTGTATGCTCACTAAGGCTGTGGGGTACAGACGGGTATCCCCATGAATGCACGTAACACAGATATCCTGACTTGTATCCAGTTTATGCGTCGGCACTAGGTTTGCAATGACCAGGGTTAGCATACTGCCGGAATCCAGTAGTGTTTCAACCTCTTTCCCTTCAACCTTCACCCTGCACATATGTTTGTTTCTTGATCTTTCAAGTACAGTGGTTACCACGGGACATGCATACCATATCTCATCTTTTTCACCGAGGTTACATTGGATTGGCTCTTCTTTAATAGGGCAGTAGGCTGCAATATGTCCCGGTCGATTACAATTGTAACAGATAATAGGGTTTCGGGGGAGAGACCCCCTCAACCCCCAGTCCCGGTTTCTGTTTTTTCCCTTAGTGTCTCGGCCCGATTCTGATTCTTTCCTCATGGCCCCACGCTGCTCTCCTCCCCCTCCACCTGTTGGGACAGTCTTACCCTGTCCGCTGGTTCGCCCAGGCCTGGGGAATGGGAATCTTTCCTCCTGCGCCTGCTCAGCTGTTCCTGCCGTACAATACCATTCAACCAGGCCCACGAGATGGTCGGCGGAAAGTACATCGTTCTGGCCAACCCATCGTCGCACTTCTTGGGGTAGACCTCGCTGAAACTGGTTGAGTATGATGGTCTCGACGACCTCGGCGGACGAACGGGTCTCCGGTCGCAACCATTTCTGTGCCAGGTGAATCAAGTCGAACATCTGTGTTCGGGGGGGTTGTCCCGGTCTGTAGGACCACTGGTGGAAGCGGTGTGCCCTCACGGTATCGGTCACTCCCAGTCTAGTCAGAATCTCTCCCTTTAGTTTATCGTAATCCTGTGCATCCTTCAACTCCAGGTCGAAATATGCTTTCTGAGCGTCCCCTGCCAGGTATGGTGCCAGAAGCCCTGCCCATTCTTCTTTCGGCCACTTCTCCCTCTCTGCCGTCCTTTCGAAGGTGGTAAGATATGCTTCCCAATCATCCCGTTTATTAGTTCTGCCCTCACATATCTGCCATTTATCACTCGACCCCCTTCTTTGCCACAATACCCTACTATTTTTTAATATTTAATATGCCATAAACTGTTTTTTTTTTAACAGTTTCAGTAATTCATTGTAATTAACTTAATCATTATGTCACACCCCTCTCTATTGTCATTGGTTGCATTAATTGCACTGTTCGTTTACATAACCTGGTTCAAGTATTGATGACATCACCCTGAAGAAGGCACAGTGATGCTGAAACGTTGGTAAATACTGTCGTGTCTTTGGCTATGCCGGATTAAGTGATATGACATGCTAACTTATAAAATGATTTCTCTGTAATTAATATTACCTGATTAAGCTAATCATGTAAAAGTAATTAACTAGAAAGTCGGGGCACCACGGAAGAACGTTTATAGAGCCGTTATCTTCCGAATAAACTCTTAAAATACTTTGTAATATTTTACATCGATAGCAGTCAATATTAACCCTTGTTTTATTTTCAGTCTCATAATGAAAGTTGTAAGTTCTTGGCTATCTTCACGAACCCTGGCTAACAAGTTGAATCAGCAATACAAAATTGGGTTTAATTATTTATTTACTAAATACCTAACTAATCACACAGAATTACAAATACACAGACTACAATGATGTCATACAGAAAACGTCCTGGTGGACGGAACCTGTATGAAAGCTAGTTACACAAAGGAAAGGGGGTTGGGCTTGAATGAAAGAGCGGGAAGATTTAGGAACACAGAAACAGCAGCTATGCTATCGTAAATACATTATCTTATGCATTCTAAATTACCGCCCATTTGGAAAAGGAAAATGCAATAAATATTTACTCTGAGCTGCGCTTCGGTAGATTGGTCGTAGATGCTGGCCGGGTTGGCCAACAGACCTTCCGTACTCGGAAGAATGTCTCTGGTGGTAAATTGGATACGTGGTGGTATCTTCGTCTGGTTGTTAGACTGGATCCGTCGTCCGTCCTTTCCTAGCCCACGTAAGCAGCGGCCGCTGCTAACTCAACGGCTAGGAAGTAGCACTTCTGTAGTGAATAAGCTCAAAGTTCATACCATTCGCCACCAAAGCTCACGCCGAGGTTGGCTTAGTTCTGTTCTTGACATGTGTGTCCTTCTAACGTAGAGGCTGCAGACCTCCCGTACTGGAACAACCTGGTTATCTTTTCGTCAAAGGATTATATAGTGGGGAGGGGGAGGGAGGTGTTTCATCGTTTATAACCCCTGTCTCTTCACAGGGTTGGGTTACTGATCGAGCAGGGCACTTTCCTTATGAAAACCCAAATCTCTCATTCGGAAGCTAAAATTACATTTCATCTCCTAACAAACATTTTCAATATCAAACATTTCAATTGCATAACAATTCCATGTGACTCTGATAACTAGAGGGTGTATACTTTCTCAGATACAGTTTATGTCGTCCTGTCATCAGTCATAATGTCTCAGATGACAACCGAACTGACATACATACTCATTACGTTCCCAAGCATATTTCCAACTGGTTTTATTAACCTCTACGTAACAGCCACTTGCAGCCTGTGGCGCGATTTTCAAAACCTTAAAAATCCTATTACTTCAATTTCTCAAACATATGACTATTTTACAGCAATTTAAAGACAAGACTCTCATTAATCTAACCACACTGACCGATTTCAAAAAGGCTTTACAACGAAAGCAAAACATTAGATTATGTCAGCAGAGTACCGAGCCAGAAATAATCAGACACCCATTTTTCAAGCTAGCATATAATGTAACAAAAACCCAGAAGACAGCTAAATGCAGCACTCACCTTTGATGATCTTCATCAGATGACAACCCTAGGACATTATGTTATACAATACATGCATGTTTTGTTCAATCAAGTTCATATTTATATCAAAAACCAGCTTTTTACATTAGCATGTGACGTTCAGAACTAGCATACCCCCCGCAAACTTCCGGGGAATTCGCTAACATTTTACTAAATTACTCACGATAAACGTTCACAAAAAGCATAACAATTATTTTAAGAATTATAGATACAGACCTCCTCTATGCACTCGATATGTCCGATTTTAAAATAGCTTTTTGGTGAAAGCACATTTTGCAATATTCTAAGTACATAGCCCAGGCATCACGGGCTAGCTATTTAGACACCCGGCAAGTTTAGCACTAACCATAATCATATTTACTATTATAAAAGTTTGATTACCTTTTGTTGTCTTCGTCAGAATGCACTCCCAGGACTGCTACTTCAATAACAAATGTTGGTTTGGTCCAAAATAATCCATCGTTATATCCGAATAGCGGCGTTTTGTTCGTGCGTTCCAGACACTATCCGAAATGGTAAAGAAGGGTCGCAGGGAATGTCCTTTTCGGCAAACAGAGGAAAAAATCACAAAGGCGGGGGCGGTCGGGTCATACGCATAAGCCCAGAGTCCCTTGATCGGCCACTTGAGAAAGGCGATCAAGTGTTTCAGCCTGGGGCTGGGATGACGACATTCTGTTTTTTCCCGGGCTCTGAGCGCCTATGGACGATGTCTGAAGTGTCACGTTAGAGCAGAGATCCTTAGTAAAAGATAGAGATGGCAAAGAAGTTCAAGAAATGGTCAGACAGGCCACTTCCTGTAAAGGAATCTCTCAGGTTTTGACCTGCCATTTGAGTTCTGTTATACTCACAGACACCATTCAAACAGTTTTAGAAACTTTAGGGTGTTTTCTATCCATATGTAATAAGTATATGCATATTCTAGTTACTGGGTAGGAGTGGTAACCAGATTAAATCGGGTACGTTTTTTATCCAGCCGTGTCAATACTGCCCCCTATCCTAAACAGGTTAACAGGACAGCAGTCCTTCAGTAGGGTCAGTAAGAGAGGGGAAGGGGGAAAGGTATTTATGGGGGGGGTCATAAACCTTACCCACAGGCCAATGTCATGACAATACCCATAAATGACTGGGAGTTTATATATGGAGTGTGGGACTCTCTTTATTTTGATAGTTTATAACTCTTATGTATGTGCCATCTTTTTGTGTTTTTCAGGCAGCCTGGGAAAGAACTGAAAAAACTCACTAAAGAGTCAAGACAGAGACACCAGAAAGACCCAAGAAGACTTGGACGCAGCATCAGAGGACAGAGAGGGATGTTCAGAACTCACTCAGTCTGGTCAGTTGGTGAGGGTAGACTTGGAGGCTGCTTACCTGACATGGAGGAAGTCCCCCCTCCTCTCCCCTACCTTCCCTATACCCCCCTCCTCTCCCCTACCTTCCCTATACCCACCTCCTCTCCCCTACCTTCCCTATACCCCCCTCCTCTCCCCTACCTTCCCTATACCCCCTCCTCTCCCCTACCTTCCCTATACCCCCCTCCTCTCCCCTACCTTCCCTATACCCCCTCCTCTCCCCTAACTTCCCTATACCCCCTTCTCTCCCCTACCTTCCCTATGCCCCCCCTCTCCCTACCTTCCCTATGCCCCCCTCCTCTCCCCTACCTTCCCTATACCCCCTCCTCTCCCCTACCTTCCCTATACCCCACTCCTCTCCCCTACCTTCCCTATACCCCCCCCCCCCCCCCCCATTATGTTGGACCATGTTTATTTGTTTGAATCTTGTCTTTGTTTGTGATTAGGTTAGAAGAGAATGACTCCTCAACCCAAGAGGCCCTGGAGCAGCTGTGATCAGGTTAGAAGAGAATGACTCCTCAACCCAAGAGGCCCTGGAGCAGCTGTGATCAGGTTAGAAGAGAATGACTCCTCAACCCAAGAGGCCCTGGAGCAGCTGTGATCAGGTTAGAAGAGACTGACTCCTCAACCCAAGAGGCCTTGGAGCAGCTGTGATCAGGTTAGAAGAGAATGACTCCTCAACCCAAGAGGCCCTGGAGCAGCTGTGAGAGAGCAGCAGTGTGGAAACATTTGGGGAAATTTAAAGAAGGTTTCCTGGAAAAGAGGATTGACTGTTATGTAAAGGGTCAGAGCCACTGAGTGGACAAAATATTAAGGATACCTTCCTAATATTGAGTTACGCCTGGTCAGTTTGTCATGGAAAGAAAGGTGTCCTTAATGTTTTGTGTTAATTACATAATAATTATACATTTATGATTGAAGGTTATGAGAGAACCCCCACATCACTAGCTTCTCTTTATTCAACCTGCCATCTACCCACCTGGGGACTGAGGGTTATGAGAGAACCCCCACATCACTAGCTTGCATGTTCTGCAGCCTTGTAAAGATAAGGAGGGGACGACTGGGAGGCAGGTTGGCATTTATTGTCATGAATCTTGCCATGGAGGCAGGTTGGCATTTATTGTCATGAATCTTGCCATGGAGGCAGTTCAGCAAAGTATTCCCTAGCTGGCACAGGCACAAAGTAATACAATCAGATTTTAATCCTAACCTCAACCCTAACCACACTGCTAATCCTTCCCTTAAATTAAGACCATAAAACAACATTTTCCACAGCCAATTCTGACTTTGCAGCTGACATATCTAGAGGAAATCGCACAGTTCTGCCTCCAGGTCAAGATTCATGACAAACGTCAACATGAGACAGGGAGAAGCAATGTAAAAATCAATAACAAAATTGTTTTCACAATTAACATGCTTTTTCTTGTTTCAAGTATGTTTTATTATGAAAAGTACAATATATCCATGTATACTTGTTCAACTATGGAGCGTATGTCCACATATAATTGTACAATTTGTTTTTCCAACATAAAAGACAAGAAATGATCACATTGGTATTTTAACAGTGTTATTGTAAGAGTTTAAATGTTTAAACAGAGGATACATCTAAAACAGGATAAAACAAGTGCAGTATGTTGTGAGAATGTTACTTTAACGTCGACTCATAACGTCACACTATAACTTCATGGGAGTCTTGTGGAAAGACTGCATGTTGTTTTGGGTGGATTGAGTGACGTCTTCATCAACATTTTGCAGAATATTCGGGTAATATTTTCACCTCTTGTCGGCTGCAGACATTCATAAGGAGTTCCAGTAGTTTATTTGCCATTTGCAGGTATTAAAAGTAATACATACATTGTAATTCCTTGTTGGATCTCTCTCACATACAGGACAGTACATACCAGAGGAGGCTGCTGAGGGGAGGACGGCTCATAATAATGTCTGGAACAGAGTGAATGAAATGGAACACATGGAAACCACGCGTTTAATACCATTCCACTTATTCCACTCCAGCCATTACAAGCCTGTCCTCCCTAAATAAGGTCCCACCAGCCTCCTGTGGTACAAACACAAACAGTAAAATATATCATAAAAAAATGCAAAGTGGTAAAAGATCAGAAAATATTACAAGCCTGTCACGTGTGAGTGTCCAGTGTGTGTCAGTGTTTGTGTGTCAGTGTGTGTGTGTTCAGTGTGTGTGTGTGTGTGTTCAGTGTGTGTGTGTGTGTGTGTTCAGTGTGTGTGTGTGTGTGTGTCAGTGTGTGTGTGTGTGTGTGTCAGTGTGTGTGTTTGTATGTGTGTGTCCAGAGTGTGTGTTTGTATGGGTGTGTCCAGAGTGTGTGTTTGTAAGTGTGTGTCCAGAGTGCGTGTGTTAGTGTGTGTGTGTGTGTGTATCCAGTGTGTTTGTGTGTGTGTATCCAGTGTGTTTGTGTGTGTGTATCCAGTGTGTGTGTGTTTGTGTGTGTGTATCCAGTGTGTTTGTGTGTGTGTATCCAGTGTGTCAAGTGTGTGTGTGTGTGTGTCCAGTGTGTGTGTGTGTGTGTGTGTGTGTGTCAGTGTGTGTGTGTGTGTGTTCAGTGTGTGTGTATCCAGTGTGTGTGTGTATCCAGTGTGTTTGTGTGTGTGTGTGTGTGTGTATCCAGTGTGTTTGTGTGTGTGAGTGTGTGTGTATCCAGTGTGTTTGTGTGTGTGTGTGTGTGTGTGTGTGTATCCAGTGTGTTTGTGTGTGTGTGTGTGTGTATCCAGTGTGTTTGTGTGTGTGTGTGTGTGTATCCAGTGTGTTTGTGTGTGTGTGTGTGTGTATCCAGTGTGTTTGTGTGTGTGTCCTGTGTGTTTGTGTGTGTCCAGTGTGTTTGTGTGTGTGTGTGTGTGTCTGTGTCCAGTGTGTGTGTGTGTCCAGTGTGTGTGTGTGTGTGTGTGTGTGTGTGTTTGTCCAGTGTCTGTGTGTGTGTGTGTGTGTGTGTGTGTGTGTGTGTGTGTGTGTGTGTGTGTGTGTGTGTATATGTGTGTGTGTCCAGTGTGTGTGTGTGTGTGTCCAGTGTGTGTCCAGTGTATGTCCAGTTTATGTCTGGTTTGTGTGTGTGTGTGTGTGTCCAGTTATTATTTCAGGGACACTGAGGATTCATAATAAACCCAAAACCCTGGATAGAGGGGCTCAGTGAATGTGGAGGTGAATGTGATCAGGTGGGTCAGTGTGTCAGAGGAGGCTCTATAGAAGGACAGAGTGCCGGCTGACCAGTCCAGATACACTCCTACTCTGTGGGAGCTGGAGGAGGGGACGTCTATGGTAGTGGAGTTATTATTATACCAGCTGGAGGAGGGGACGTCTATGGTAGTGGAGTTATTATTATACCAGCTGGAGGAGGGGACGTCTATGGTAGTGGAGTTATTATTATACCAGCTGGAGGAGGGGACGTCTATGGTAGTGGAGTTATTATTATACCAGCTGGAGGAGGGGACGTCTATGGTAGTGGAGTTATTATTATACCAGCTGGAGGAGGGGACGTCTATGGTAGTGGAGTTATTATTATACCAGCTGGAGGAGGGGACGTCTATGGTAGTGGAGTTATTATTATACCAGCTGGAGGAGGGGACGTCTATGGTAGTGAGATGATTATTATACCAGCTGGAGGAGGGGACGTCTATGGTAGTGGAGTTGATTATTATACCAGCTGGAGGAGGGGACGTCTATGGTAGTGGAGTTGATTATTATACCAGCTGGAGGAGGGGACGTCTATGGTAGTGGAGTTATTATTATACCAGCTGGAGGAGGGGACGTCTATGGTAGTGGAGTTATTATTATACCAGCTGGAGGAGGGGACGTCTATGGTAGTGGAGTTATTATTATACCAGCTGGAGGAGGGGACGTCTATGGTAGTGGAGTTATTATTATACCAGCTGGAGGAGGGGACGTCTATGGTAGTGGAGTTATTATTATACCAGCTGGAGGAGGGGACGTCTATGGTAGTGGAGTTATTATTATACCAGCTGGAGGAGGGGACGTCTATGGTAGTGGAGTTATTATTATACCAGCTGGAGGAGGGGACGTCTATGGTAGTGGAGTTATTATTATACCAGCTGGAGGAGGGGACGTCTATGGTAGTGGAGTTATTATTATACCAGCTGGAGGAGGGGACGTCTATGGTAGTGGAGTTATTATTATACCAGCTGGAGGAGGGGACGTCTATGGTAGTGGAGTTATTATTATACCAGCTGGAGGAGGGGACGTCTATGGTAGTGGAGTTATTATTATACCAGCTGGAGGAGGGGACGTCTATGGTAGTGGAGTTATTATTATACCAGCTGGAGGAGGGGACGTCTATGGTAGTGGAGTTATTATTATACCAGCTGGAGGAGGGGACGTCTATGGTAGTGGAGTTATTATTATACCAGCTGGAGGAGGGGACGTCTATGGTAGTGGAGTTATTATTATACCAGCTGGAGGAGGGGACGTCTATGGTAGTGGAGTTATTATTATACCAGCTGGAGGAGGGGACGTCTATGGTAGTGGAGTTATTATTATACCAGCTGGAGGAGGGGACGTCTATGGTAGTGGAGTTATTATTATACCAGCTGGAGGAGGGGACGTCTATGGTAGTGGAGTTATTATTATACCAGCTGGAGGAGGGGACGTCTATGGTAGTGGAGTTATTATTATACCAGCTGGAGGAGGGGACGTCTATGGTAGTGGAGTTATTATTATACCAGCTGGAGGAGGGGACGTCTATGGTAGTGGAGTTATTATTATACCAGCTGGAGGAGGGGACGTCTATGGTAGTGGAGTTATTATTATACCAGCTGGAGGAGGGGACGTCTATGGTAGTGGAGTTATTATCATACCAGCTGGAGGAGGGGACGTCTATGGTAGTGGAGTTATTATCATGCCAGCTGGAGGAGGGGACGTCTATGGTAGTGGAGTTATTATTATGCCAGCTGGAGGAGGGGACGTCTATGGTAGTGGAGTTATTATTGTGCCAGCTGGAGGAGGGGACGTCTATGGTAGTGGAGTTATTATTGTGCCAGCTGGAGGAGGGGACGTCTATGGTAGTGGAGTTATTATTATACCAGCTGGAGGAGGGGACGTCTATGGTAGTGGAGTTATTATTATACCAGCTGGAGGAGGGGACGTCTATGGTAGTGGAGTTATTATTATACCAGCTGGAGGAGGGGACGTCTATGGTAGTGGAGTTATTATTATACCAGCTGGAGGAGGGGACGTCTATGGTAGTGGAGTTATTATTATACCAGCTGGAGGAGGGGACGTCTATGGTAGTGGAGTTATTATTATACCAGCTGGAGGAGGGGACGTCTATGGTAGTGGAGTTATTATTATACCAGCTGGAGGAGGGGACGTCTATGGTAGTGGAGTTATTATTATACCAGCTGGAGGAGGGGACGTCTATGGTAGTGGAGTTATTATTATACCAGCTGGAGGAGGGGACGTCTATGGTAGTGGAGTTATTATTATACCAGCTGGAGGAGGGGACGTCTATGGTAGTGGAGTTATTATTATACCAGCTGGAGGAGGGGACGTCTATGGTAGTGGAGTTATTATTATACCAGCTGGAGGAGGGGACGTCTATGGTAGTGGAGTTATTATTATACCAGCTGGAGGAGGGGACGTCTATGGTAGTGGAGTTATTATTATACCAGCTGGAGGAGGGGACGTCTATGGTAGTGGAGTTATTATTATACCAGCTGGAGGAGGGGACGTCTATGGTAGTGGAGTTATTATTATACCAGCTGGAGGAGGGGACGTCTATGGTAGTGGAGTTATTATTATACCAGCTGGAGGAGGGGACGTCTATGGTAGTGGAGTTATTATTATACCAGCTGGAGGAGGGGACGTCTATGGTAGTGGAGTTATTATTATACCAGCTGGAGGAGGGGACGTCTATGGTAGTGGAGTTATTATTATACCAGCTGGAGGAGGGGACGTCTATGGTAGTGGAGTTATTATTATACCAGCTGGAGGAGGGGACGTCTATGGTAGTGGAGTTATTATTATACCAGCTGGAGGAGGGGACGTCTATGGTAGTGGAGTTATTATTATACCAGCTGGAGGAGGGGACGTCTATGGTAGTGGAGTTATTATTATACCAGCTGGAGGAGGGGACGTCTATGGTAGTGGAGTTATTATTATACCAGCTGGAGGAGGGGACGTCTATGGTAGTGGAGTTATTATTATACCAGCTGGAGGAGGGGACGTCTATGGTAGTGGAGTTATTATTATACCAGCTGGAGGAGGGGACGTCTATGGTAGTGGAGTTATTATTATACCAGCTGGAGGAGGGGACGTCTATGGTAGTGGAGTTATTATTATACCAGCTGGAGGAGGGGACGTCTATGGTAGTGGAGTTATTATTATACCAGCTGGAGGAGGGGACGTCTATGGTAGTGGAGTTATTATTATACCAGCTGGAGGAGGGGACGTCTATGGTAGTGGAGTTATTATTATACCAGCTGGAGGAGGGGACGTCTATGGTAGTGGAGTTATTATTATACCAGCTGGAGGAGGGGACGTCTATGGTAGTGGAGTTATTATTATACCAGCTGGAGGAGGGGACGTCTATGGTAGTGGAGTTATTATTATACCAGCTGGAGGAGGGGACGTCTATGGTAGTGGAGTTATTATTATACCAGCTGGAGGAGGGGACGTCTATGGTAGTGGAGTTATTATTATACCAGCTGGAGGAGGGGACGTCTATGGTAGTGGAGTTATTATTATACCAGCTGGAGGAGGGGACGTCTATGGTAGTGGAGTTATTATTATACCAGCTGGAGGAGGGGACGTCTATGGTAGTGGAGTTATTATTATACCAGCTGGAGGAGGGGACGTCTATGGTAGTGGAGTTATTATTATACCAGCTGGAGGAGGGGACGTCTATGGTAGTGGAGTTATTATTATACCAGCTGGAGGAGGGGACGTCTATGGTAGTGGAGTTATTATTATACCAGCTGGAGGAGGGGACGTCTATGGTAGTGGAGTTATTATTATACCAGCTGGAGGAGGGGACGTCTATGGTAGTGGAGTTATTATTATACCAGGCAATGTAACTGTTGTCAGAGCAGATCAGACTCCAGGAATTGTCATTGTATCCAAGACAACAGTCATCACCCCATCCTCTCCTGCTGATTCCTTTATATGCCACTCCTATACCAGCCCCCATTCTCCCACTCCACTCTACCTCCCAGTAACAGCGCCCAGTCAGACCCTCTCTACACAGCACCTGTCCCCAGACCTCAAATCTCTCTGGGTGATCAGGATACGGCTGCTTCTCTCTCCTACAAGTCACCTTTCTGTTCTCCTCAGACAGAGAGAGGAGTCTGTTTACTGTGTTTAGGTCCAGTGTGAGATCACAGACATCTGATGGATGAAACCAGACACAATATTAGAAATCATCATCATTCACATTAGAACGTTAACTCACTTTTCACTAATTCATTTAATGTAGATGTTTCTAGGTATCAAAAGGAGAAGTTAAGGTAACTTGAGACTTGTTGAATGATCATATGTTATACTGTATGGTAATATAAAACACACTTATTCACATTAATTACACACACACATCAACTCTTTGTAAACGTTGGTGTCCCTGATTTGTGCTTCTGTAGAACTACAGATGATATTTAATATGACCAAGTCAGTAATGATGGTGGTCTTTGACTTAACTCGAATTAAGACTTATTCTTAGTCATATTCTTCACAGCAGTCAACACTCACATTTTCTAATCCCAGGTTTCATTCTGTTCTCTCCACCATGTTCCACACTGTAGCGGTAAGCAGAAAAACAGACTGTGTGTTCAGGTGTATCCCTCAATGACTCACACACACACACACACACACACACACACACACACACACACACACACACACACACACACACACACACACACACACACACACACACACACACACACACACACACACACACACACACACACACACACACACACACACACACACACACACACACACACACATATATATAACTTTGTCCAAGTGGTGGTCAGAATGTTTGTCTTAACTAGCCTGAAAAGTCAAACATGTCTGATATGAACATTGACATAAACCCTCCACATACTTGAGTTTCTCCAGTCTGCAGTGTGGATCCTCCAGTCCAGCAGAGAGCAGTCTGACTCCTGAGTCTCCTGGGTGATTGTAGCTCAGGTCCAGCTCTCTCAGGTGTGAGGGGTTTGACCTCAGAGCTGAGACCAGAGAAGCACAGCCTTCCTCTGTGACTAGACAGCCTGACATCCTGCAAAGAGTCAAATCATATTAAAATCACACTGCTATTCTTTGGTGGTGAAAATAGTGGCAGTATATTTCTTCAACATATTCAGATACATCAGTGTCATGAAACCTGCCATATCTATTCAGAAATGAATGTATCATATTATAAATTACAAATGATCAACGTTTTGCCTGCAGATAGAAACATGTATAGTACAAATATTTGAGTAGACTGACCAGACCAGTTTAAAAGCAGTATCAGTCAAAAGACAGACAGTGAGGTATCAGATTTAGATTGTATTGAGTATACAGTCCACACCATATCTATTTTGACAGTGAAGATAACAATTTAAATGTGGTTCTAAACTCTAACATTTTGGATTTCAGATCAAATGTTTCATATGAGGTGACAGTATATAATGTCACCTTTTATTTGAGGATATTTTCATACAGATCTGTTTCACTATTTAGAAAAATGAAAGCACTTTATGTATCTAGTCCCCCTATTTAAAGAAGTCATATGTTTTCTGACCAATTCACTCATAGTGGCTTAAAGTAGTCACAAGTTGAGTATTTGATCCGATATTCCTTGAACGCAGCGACTACATCAAGCTTGTGACTCAAACTCGTTGATTGATTTTGCAGTTTGTTTTGGTTGTGTTTTGGGTTGTGTTTTGTCCAATATTAAAATGGTGGATGGTGTAACGTCTGCTTCCAGCTCACACTCTCAAACACGTAGATCCCCCTGAACGCAGCTCACTCTCCAGATCCCAGTCACCTGAATTCTGATCACCTGTTCACACACCTGTATGTCATTATCAAACTCTATTTAGTTCAGTTCTTTGCACCCCCATCATTGTGATGTAATGTTTGATTTGCGACACACGGCTATTCGGAGCGCTGAGTTTCCTTTAATTTACTCCTCCCGTGTATGATAGTTTTTGCCTGCCTCACTAATGATGCCTTTTGCCTATTCCCTGCCTGTACCTTAGCCCATTGGATTTCCTGTTATCAACCTATTCCCTGCCTGTACCTTAGCCCATTGGATTTCCTGTTATCAACCTATTCCCTGCCTGTACCTTAGCCCATTGGATTTCCTGTTATCAACCTATTCCCTGCCTGTACCTTAGCCTATTGGATTTCCTGTTATCAACCTATTGCCTGATCTCCCGGACCACGGCCTTTTCCCTGCCTGTTGCATTTTTGGACCCTTTTTGATCTTCTGCCTGCCCCTGGACCTGTGGTCCTTTACAATAAACACCTGCTGAGCCCTGCACTTGAAACCAGCTCTCTCTCTCCCATCGTGTTCATTACAGATGGTGACTGGAGTCATTTTATTTATAAGTGAGTAGATAACATGTTTCTAAACACTACTAAAAGCATCCTGATGATGCCATGATTAAGAAAAATCATGAATGAATCATGAATAATAGTGAGAAAGTTACAGAGACTACAACAAAACATGCTAACCTCTCACCATTACCAATAACAGAGGATACAACAAAACATGCTAACCTCTCACCATTACCAATAACAGAGGATACAACAAAACATGCTAACCCCTCACCATTACCAATAACAGAGGATACAACAGAACATGCTAACCTCTCACCATTACCAATAACAGAGGATACAACAAAACATGCTAACTCCTCACCATTACCAATAACAGAGGCTACAACAAAACATGCTAACCTCTCACCATTACCAATACAGAGGCTACAACAAAACATGCTAACCTCTCACCATTACCAATAACAGAGGCTACAACAAAACATGCTAACCCCTCACCATTACCAATAACAGAGACTACAACAAAACATGCTAACCTCTCACCATTACCAATAACAGAGGCTAAAACAACACATGCTAACCTCTCACCATTACCAATAACAGAGGCTACAACAAAACATGCTAACCTCTCACCATTACCAATAACAGAGGATACAACAAAACATGCTAACCTCTCACCATTACCAATAACAGAGGCTACAACAAAACATGCTAACCTCTCACCATTACCAATAACAGAGACTACAACAAAACATGCTAACCTCTCACCATTACCAATAACAGAGGCTACAACAAAACATGCTAACCCCTCACCATTACCAATAACAGAGACTACAACAAAACATGCTAACCTCTCACCATTACCAATAACAGAGGCTAAAACAACACATGCTAACCTCTCACCATTACCAATAACAGAGGCTACAACAAAACATGCTAACCTCTCACCATTACCAATAACAGAGACTACAACAAAACATGCTAACCTCTCACCATTACCAATAACAGAGACTACAACAAAACATGCTAACCTCTCACCATTACCAATAACAGAGGCTACAACAAAACATGCTAACCTCTCACCATTACCAATAACAGAGACTACAACAAAACATGCTAACCTCTCACCATTACCAATAACAGAGGATACAACAACACATGCTAACCTCTCACCATTACCAATAACAGAGGCTAAAACAACACATGCTAACCTCTCACCATTACCAATAACAGAGGATACAACAACACATGCTAACCTCTCACCATTACCAATAACAGAGGCTACAACAAAACATGCTAACCTCTCACCATTACCAATAACAGAGGCTACAACAAAACATGCTAACCTCTCACCATTACCAATAACAGAGGATACAACAAAACATGCTAACCTCTCACCATTACCAATAACAGAGGCTACAACAAAACATGCTAACCTCTCACCATTACCAATAACAGAGGCTACAACAAAACATGCTAACCCCTCACCATTACCAATAACAGAGGCTACAACAAAACATGCTAACCTCTCACCATTACCAATAACAGAGGCTAAAACAAAACATGCTAACCTCTCACCATTACCAATAACAGAGACTACAACAAAACATGCTAACCTCTCACCATTACCAATAACAGAGGCTACAACAAAACATGCTAACCTCTCACCATTACCAATAACAGAGAGGCTACAACAAAACATGCTAACCTCTCACCATTACCAATGTATTTATTTATAAGCACCTCACATTGTGGTTACTCACTACATGGTAGATATTCCCTCAGCGAAGTATGGCAGTTCCATGCAGGTTTCCTCACCAAGTCCAAGGCAGCACAGCTACCCATGCAGACAGTACTCCTTAGTAACCGATATCCCCATGGCAACACGAACTCGTTAAACTTCCCAAGCAATTATCTCCCGGTGTCACACGATGCTAGGCTAACCTCTAGCTGGCTAATACCTCCACGACGAGACGGTAGATTCAGTCTTTACTAAGTTTTAACTAAATTATAACAACTCTTTTATAAAATAAAACATGTATTTCCCTTCATGTCTTAGTAGCTATGGGTTTTGTTGTAGTTCTGTCGTCTTCTTTTATAATTTTTCTTCACCAACCGTCCTGAGGTAAAACGTCCATCCTTTCATCAACGTCTTTTTCCCTCCCGTTAACCAGGTCAACTCCCATTGGCCACAACTTAACAAGCGACCTTATTGGTCAAAACGTAAACTTCAAAGTAAAACAAACTATTCACTTATACATTAAATAAATATTTCTTCAAAAAGCATAATGCATTAACAACATTACAGTTTAGGAGCAATTCAATCATCTTTTAAATATAATACCAATTAATTATAACAAATAAACTCAATACTTGGTTCAAACAAGGGTATTACACAAACATACAGTCAATAATACAGTAGAAAAATAAGTCTATATACAATGTGAGCAAATGAAGTGAAATAAGGGAGGTAAAGGCAAAAAAAGGCCATGGTGGCAAAGTAAATACAATATAGCAAGTAAAACACTGGAATGGTAGATATGCAGTGGAATAAAGTGCAAAGTAGAAATAATGGGGTGCAAAGGAGCTAAATAAATAAATACAGTAGGGGAAGAGGTAGTTGGGATAAATTATAGATGGGCTATGTACAGGTGCAGTAATCTGTGAGCTGCTCTGACAGCTGGTGCTTAAAGCTAGTGAGGGAGATAAGTGTTTCGAGTTTTAGAGATTTTTGTAGTTCGTTCCAGTCATTGGCAGCAGAGAACTGGAAGGAGAGACGGCCGAAGGAGGAATTGGCTTTGGGGGTGACCAGAGAGATATACCTGCTGGAGCGCGTGCTACAGGTGGGTGCTGCTATGGTGACCAGTGAGCTGAGATAAGGGGGGACTTTACCTAGCAGGGTCTTGTAGATGACCTGGAGCCAGTGGGTTTGGCGACGAGTATGAAGCGAGGGCCAGACAATGAGAGCATACAGGTCGCAGTGGTGGGTAGTACAGTGGGGGGAAAAAGTATTTGATCCCCTGCTGATTTTGTACGTTTGCCCACTTACAAAGAAATGAAAAGTCTATAATTTTAATGGTAGGTTTATTTGAACAGTGAGAGACAGAATAACGGCAAAAAAATCCTGAAAAAATGCATGTCAAAAATGTTATACAATTATTTGCATTTTAATGAGGGAAATAAGTATTTGACCCCTCTGCAAAACATGACTTAGTACTTGGTGGCAAAACCCTTGTTGGCAATCACAGAGGTCAGACGTTTCTTGTAGTTGGCCACCAGGTTTGCACACATCTCAGGAGGGATTTTGTCCCACTCCTCTTTGCAGATCTTCTCCAAGTCATTAAGGTTTCAAGGCTGACGTTTGGCAACTTGAACCTTCATCTCCCTCCACAGATTTTCAATGGGATTAAGGTCTGGAGACTGGCTAGGCCACTCCAGGACCATAATGTGCTTCTTCTTGAGCCACTCCTTTGTTGCCTTGGCCGTGTGTTTTGGGTCATTGTCATGCTGGAATACCCATCCACAAGCCATTTTCAATGCCCTGGCTGAGGGAAGGAGGTTCTCACCCAAGATTTGACGATACATGGCCCCGTCCATCGTCCCTTTGATGCAGTGAAGTTGTCCTGTCGCCTTAGCAGAAAACACCTCCAAAGCATAATGTTTCCACCTCCATGTTTGATGGTAGAGATGGTGTTCTTGTGGTCATAGGCAGCATTCCTCTTCCTCCAAACACGGCGAGTTGAGTTGATGTCAAAGAGCTCTATTTTGGTCTCATCTGACCACAACACTTTCACCAGTTGTCCTCTGAGTCATTCAGATGTTCATTGGCAAACTTCAGACGGGCATGTGTATGTATTCTTGAGCAGGGGGACCTTGCGGGCGCTGCAGGATTTCAGTCCTTCACGGCGTAGTGTGTTACCAATTGTTTTCTTGGTGACTATGGTCCCAGCTGCCTTAAGATCATTGACAAGATCCTCCCGTGTAGTTCTGGGCTGATTCCTCACCGTTCTCATGATCATTGCAATTCCACGAGGTGAGATCTTGCACGGAGCCCCAGGCCGAGGGATATTGACAGTTATTTTGTGTTTCTTCCATTTGCGAATAATCGCACCAAATGTTGTCACCTTCTCACCAAGCTGCTTGGCGATGGTCGTGCAGCCCATTCCAGCCTTGTGTAGGTCTACAATCTTGTCCCTGACATACTTGGAGAGCTCTTTGGTCTTGGCCATGGTGGAGAGTTTGGAATCTGATTGATTGATTGCTTCTGTGGACAGGTGTCTTTTATACAGGTAACAAGCAGAGATTAGGAGCACTCCCTTTAAGAGTGTGCTCCTAATCTCAGCTCGTTACCTGTATAAAAGACACCTGGGAGCCAGAAATCTTTCTGATTGAGAGGGGGTCAAATACTTATTTCCCTCATTAAAATGCAAATCAATTTATAACATTTCTGACATGAGTTTTTCTGGATGTTGTTGTTGTTATTCTGTCTCTCACTGTTCAAATAAACCATTAAAATTATAGACTGATCATTTCTTTGTCAGTGGGCAAACGTACAAAATCAGCAGGGATGGTCAGTTTTACGAGGGTATGTTTGGCAGCATGAGTGAAGGATGCTATGTTGTGAAATAGGAAGCCAATTCTAGATTTAACTTTGGAGTGGAGATGCTTATAGTGAGTCTGGAAGGAGAGTTTACAGTCTAACCAGACACCTAGGTATTTGTAGTTGTCCACATATTCTAAGTCAGAACTGTCCAGAGTAGTGATGCTGGATGGGCGGGCAGGTGCAGGCAGCGATCCGTTGAAGAGCATGCATTTAGTTTTACTTGTATTTAAGAGCAGTTGGAGGCCACGGAAGGAGAGTTGTATGGCATTGAAGCTCGTCTGGAGGTTAGTTAACACAGTGTCCAAAGAAGGGCCAGAAGTATACAGAATAACACCAATAACAGAGGGGGTCTGATCTTTGTGCCTCTGTAAATTTCTCATTCATCATCATTATTCATTCATGATTATTCATAATCATGGTAGCATCCACATGAATGTAGAAGTGTTCAGAAACATCTTCTATTCTTACTGACAATACAAGTGAAGTGACTCCAAAATGACAGGACATTATTCACCATTCAGTTTCTATTAGGAAAAACATCATCCAAAACACAACCAAGACAAACTGAAAAATGAATTCAACAAGTTAGTAGAATCACAAGCTTGATGTAATCACTGCAGGCATGGAATATGGGACTAAATACTAAACTTATGGCTACTTTAATACAATATAAGTGAATTTGTCCGAATATGTCCAACTTTTTCAAATGGGAGAACTAAATACATAAAGTGCTTTCCTTTCTTAACAGTAACACAGCTATGTATGAAAATACCCTCAAATAAAAGGTGACATTCTGTACTGTCACCTAATATGAAACATTATATCTCAAATCCAATATGCTGGAGCATAGCACCACATTTAAAACTGTAAGCTTCACTGTCCAAACACATATGGTGTGGACTTTGTTTGTCTGGTAAACACATGTGGATCTGGTGAACAGTTATCACTTGTTGACCAACTACAGGAATACTGACCTCAGAGTCTCCAGTCTGCAGTGGGGATTCCCCAGTCCAGCAGAGAGCAGCTCCACTCCTGAATCCTTCAGGTCATTGTTACTCAGGTCCAGCTCTCTCAGGTGTGAGGGGTTTGACCTCAGAGCTGAGACCAGAGAAGCACAGCCTTCCTCTGTGACTCCACAGCCTGACAGCCTGCAAAGAGTCAAATCATATTAAAATTCACTGCTATGCTTTGGTGGTGAAAATAGTGGCAGTATCATTTTTCAACATATTCAGATATCAGTGTCCTGAAACCTTCCATATCTATTCGTAAATTAATGTATCATCATTAAAAATGACAAATTATCAAAGTTTTGCCTGCAGATAGAAACATGTATAGTACAAATATTTGAGTAGACTGACCAGACCAGTTTAAAAGCAGTATCAGTCAGAAGACAGTGAGGTATCAGATTTAGATTGTATTGAGTATACAGTCCACACCATATCTATTTTGACAGTGAAGATAACAATTTAAATGTGGTTCTAAACTCTAACATTTTGGATTTCAGATCAAATGTTTCATGTGAGGTGACAGTATATAATGTCACCTTTTATTTGAGGATATTTTAATTCATATCTGTTTCACCATTTAGACAAATAAAAGCACTTTATGTATCTAGTCCCCCCATTTGAAGAAGTCATAAGTATTCTGACCAAATCACTCATAGTGTATTAAAATAGTCAAACGTTTAGTATTTGGTCCCATATTCCTTTAATGCAACAACTACATCAAGCTTGTGACTCAAAGTCGTGTGTTGCATTTGCAGTTTGTTTTGGTTGTGTTTTGGGTTATGTTTTGCACAATATTAAAATGGTGGATGTTTTCTGTCTAAGTGAGAAGATACATGCTGGAGCATAGCACCAAATTTAAAACTTTAAGCTTCACTGTCCAAACACATATGGTGTGGACTATGTGTGTCTGGTAAACACATGTGGATCTGGTGAACAGTTATCACTTGTTGACCAACTACAGGAATACTGACCTCAGAGTCTCCAGTTTACAGTGGGGATTCCCCAGTCCAGCAGAGAGCAGCTCCACTCCTGAATCCTTCAGGTCATTGTTACTCAGGTCCAGCTCTCTCAGGTGTGAGGGGTTTGACCTCAGAGCTGAGACCAGAGAATCACAGCCTTCCTCTGTGACTAGACAGCCTGACAGCCTGCAAAGAGTCAAATCATATTAAAACCACACTGCTATTCTTTGGTGGTGAAAATAGTGGCAGTATATTTCTTCAACATATTCAGATATATCAGTGTCCTGAAACCTTCCATATCTATTCAGAAATTAATGTATCATATTATAAATTACAAATTATCAACGTTTTGCCTGCAGATAGAAACATGTATAGTACAAATATTTGAGTAGACTGACCAGACCAGTTTAAAAGCAGTATCAGTCAAAAGACAGACTTTGAGGTATCAGATTTAGATTGTATTGAGTATACAGTCCACACCATATCTATTTTGACAGTGAAGATAACATTTTAAATGTGGCTCTAAACTCCAACATTTTGGATTTCAGATCAAATGTTTCATATGAGGTGACAGTATATAATGTCAACTTTTATTTGAGGATATTTTCATACATATCTGTTCCACCATTTAGAAAAATATAAGCACTTTATGTATTTAGTCCCCCTATTAGAAGACGTCATAAGTATTCTGACCAGTTCACTATTATATTAAAGTAGTCAAAAGTTTAGTATTTGCTCCCAAACTCGTTTGATGCATTCGCAGTGTGTTTTGCCCAATAATAAAATGGTGGATGATGACTGGATTAATGTTCTGTCTAAGTGAGTAGATAACATGTTTCTAAACACTACTACATGAATCCTGATGATAACATGATTGATACAAATCATGAATGAATCATGAATAATAATGAGTGACAAAGTTAGAGGCTACAACAAAACATGCTAACCTCTCACCATTACCAATAACAGAGGCTACAACAAAACATGCTAACCTCTCACCATTACCAATAACAGAGGCAACAACAAAACATGCTAACCTCTCACCATTACCAATAACAGAGGCTACAACAAAACATGCTAACCTCTCACCATTACCAATAACAGAGGCTACAACAAAACATGCTAACCTCTCACCATTACCAATAACAGAGGCTACAACAAAACATGCTAACCTCTCACCATTACCAATAACAGAGGCTACAACAAAACATACTAACCTCTCAACATTACCAATAACAGAGGGGGTTTGATCTTTGTTAGTAGAATCACAAGCTTGATGTAATCACTGCAGGTGTCAGGAATCCCGCTTCCTGAGTCTGTTTCTGCCTGAGCTGACTGTTTTCTGTTTGGAGTCTAAGGGTGCGTTCAGAAACCTATCTGGTTGCCAGGCGACGAAGTTAGGCGGGAGATCTAGTGATTACCCTACACCTGCATCTCATCAACCTTCTGCACACCTGGTCCTGATCATCACCTCTTCATAAGCCCTGAGCTGACATCCATTCCCTGCTGGATCTTTAGCAACGAACAGCCTCATGTTTCCTGAGCTAGTCTTGTTGTTTTGTTCTTGTTACTGGTTACTCCCCCCCCCGTTTACTCTGTCTACAGTCATCCTCCCGGAACATTCAACTCCCTTACCTGGCCGTCGGTGGATACAGTGACGTCATTGAATCCACCCATCTACTCTCATCAACTCACCTCCGCTGTCGCTCCGTCTCCTGGCTCACTCAAATTACACATCAAGACTACCAATAAATACTCACCTTCATTTTACTCACCTTGTCCTGGTCTGCTTCTGGGTTCTGTCTTAGAGAAACGTGACAGCGGGCATGGAATATGGGACAACATGCTAAACTTATGACTACTTTAATACACTATAAGTAATATGTCCGAATAATTACGACTTTTTCAAATGGGAGAACTACATGCATAAAGTACTTTCATATCTGATAATACTGACCTCAGAGTCTCCAGTTTACAGTGGGGATTCCCCAGTACAGCAGAGAGCAGCTTCACTCCTGAATCCTTCAGGTCATTGTTACTCAGGTCCAGCTCTCTCAGGTGTGAGGGGTTTGAACTGAGAACTGAGGCCAACACTTTACAGGATGTCTTTCTGAGTTTACAGCCTGACAGCCTGCAAAGAGTCAAATCATATTAAAATCACACTGCTATTCTTTGGTGGTGAAAATAGTAGCAGTATAATTTTTCAACATATGAAACCTTCCATATCTATTCGTAAATTAATGTATCATTAAAAATGACAAATGATCAAAGTATTGCCTGCAGATAGAAACATGTATAGTACAAATATTTGAGTAGACTGACCAGACCAGTTTAAAAGCAGTATCAGTCAAAAGACAGACAGTGAGGTATCAGATTTAGATTGTATTGAGTATACAGTCCACACCATATCTATTTTGACAGTGAAGATAACATTTTAAATGAGGCTCTAAACTCCAACATTTTGGATTTCAGATCAAATGTTTCATATGAGGTGACAGTATATAATGTCACCTTTTATTTGAGGATATTTTCATACATATCTGTTTCACCATTTAGAAAAATGAAAGCACTTTATGTATCTAGTCCCCCTATTTAAAGAAGTCATATGTTTTCTGACCAATTAACTCATAGTGTATTAAATTAATCAAATGATTAGTATTTGGTCCCATATTCTTTGACTGCAATGACTACATCAAGCCTGTGACTGCCATGATCGAGAAAGATCATGAATAATAATGAGTGAGAGAGTTACAGAGGATACAACAAAACATGCTAACCTCTCACCATTACCAATACAGAGGCTACAACAAAACATGCTAACCTCTCACCATTACCAATAACAGAGGCTACAACAAAACATGCTAACCTCTCACCATTACCAATAACAGAGGCTACAACAGAACATGCTAACATCTCACCATTACCAATGACAGAGGGGGTATGATCTTTGTACCTCTGTAAATTTCTCATTCCTCATTATTCACGACTAATTCCTGATTATTCATAATCATGGTAGCATCCACATGAATGTAGAAGTGTTCAGAAACATCTTCTATTCTTACTGACAATACAAGTGAAGTGACTCCAAAATGACAGGACATTATTCACCATTCAGTTTCTATTAGGAAAAATATAATCCAAAACACAACCAAGACAAACTGGAAATGAATTCAACAAGTTAGTAGAATCACACGCTTGATGTAATCACTGCAGGTATGGAATATTGGACCCAACACTAAACTTTTGACTAAATTAATTTGTCCAAATAATTAAGACTTCTTCAAATGGGAGAACTAAACTCAGCAAAAAAAGAAACGTCCTCTCACTGTCATTTGCGTTTATTTTCATCAAACTTAACATGTGTAAATATTTGTATGAACATAACAAGATTCAACAACTGAGACATAAACTGAACAAGTTCCACAGACATGTGACTCACAGAAATGGAATAATGTGTCCCTGAACAAAGGGGGGTCAAAATCAAAAGTAACAGTCAGTATCTGGTGTGGCCACCAGCTGCATTAAGTACTGCAGTGCATCTCCTCCTCATGGACTGCACCAGATTTGCCAGTTCTTGATGTGAGATGTTACCCCACTCTTCCACCAAGGCACCTGCAAGTTCCTGGACATTTTGGGGGGGAATGGCCCTAGCCCTCACCCTCCGATCCAACAGGTCCCAGATGTGCTCAATGGGATTGAGATCCGGGCTCTTCGCTGGCCATGGCAGAACACTGACATTCCTGTCTTGCAGGAAATCACGCACAGAACAAGCTGTATGGCTGGTGGCATTGTCATGCTGGAGGGTCATGTCAGGATGAGCCTGCAGGAAGGGTACCACATGAGAGAGGAGGATGTCTTCCCTGTAACGCACATCGTTGAGATTGCCTGCAATGACAACAAGCTCAGTCCGGTGATGCTGTAACACACTGCCCCAGACCATGACGGACCCTCCACCTCCAAATCGATCCCGCTCCAGAGTACAGGCCTCGGTGTAACGCTCATTCCTTCGACGATAAACGCGAATCCGACCATCACCCCTGGTGAGCCAAAACCTCGACTCGTCAGTGAAGAGCACTTTTTGCCAGTCCTGTCTGGTCCAGCGATGGTGGGTTTGTGCCCATAGGTGACGTTGTTGCCGGTGATGTCTGGTGAGGACCTGCCTTACAACAGGTCTACAAGCCCTCAGTCCAGTCTATCTCAGCCTGTTGCGGACAGTCTGAGGACTGATGGAGGGATTGTGCATTCCTGGTGTAACTCGGGCAGTTGTTGCCATCCTGTACCTGTCCCGCAGGTGTGATGTTCGGATGTACCGATCCTGCGCAGGTGTTGTTACACGTGACCCTGCCACTGTGAGGACGATCAGCTGTCCGTCCTGTCTCCCTGTAGCGCTGTCTAAGGCGTCTCATAGTACGAACATTGCAATTTATTGCCCTGGCCACATCTGCAGTCCTTGTGCCTCCTTGCAGCATGCCTAAGGCACGTTCACGCAGATGAGCAGGGACCCTGGGCATCTTTCTTTTGGTGTTTTTCAGAGTCAGTAGAAAGGCCTCTTTCGTGTCCTAAGATTTCATAACTGTGACCTTCATTGCCTACCATCTGTAAGCTGTTAGTGTCTTAACGACCGTTCCACAGGTGCATGTTCATTAATTGTTTATGGTTCATTGAACAAGCATGGGGAAACAGTGCTTAAACCCTTTACAATGAAGATCTGTGAAGTTATTTGGATTTTTACGAATTATCTTTGAAAGACAGGGTCCTGAAAAAGGGATGTTTCTTTTTTTGTTGAGTTTAGATGCATAAAGTGCTTTCATATCTAAACGGTAAAAAATACAGTCTTGGCCAAAAGTTTTGAGAATGACACAAATATTAATTTTCACAAAGTCTGCTGCCTCAGTTTGTATGATGGCAATTTGCATATACTCCAGAATGTTATGAAGAGTGATCAGATAAATTGCAAATAATTGCCAAGTCCCTCTTTGCCATGCAAATGAACTGAATCCCCCAAAAACATTTCCACTGCATTTCAGCCCTGCCACAAAAGGACCAGCTGACATCATGTCAGTGATTCTCTCGGTAACACAGGTGTGAGTGTTGACGAGGACAAGGCTGGAGATCACTCTGTCATGCTGATTGTGTTTGCATAAATGACTGGAAGCTTCAAAAGGAGGGTGGTGCTTGGAATCATTGTTCTTCCTCTG
The DNA here is from genome assembly GCF_965601325.2 of Salmo salar. Lineage (NCBI taxonomy): Eukaryota > Metazoa > Chordata > Actinopteri > Salmoniformes > Salmonidae > Salmo > Salmo salar. The sequence goes on from NW_027675420.1 coordinate 641,163, forward strand.
TCAAACATGGTTACCTGCAAGGAAACACGTGTCATCATCATTGCTTTGCACAAAAAGGGCTTCACAGGCAAGGATATTGCTGCCAGTAAGATGGCACCTAAATCAACCATTTATCGGATCATCAAGAACTTCAAGGAGAGCGGTTCAATTGTTGTGAAGAAGGCTTCAGGGCGCCCAAGAAAGTCCAGCAAACGCCAGGACCGTCTCCTAAAGTTGATTCAGCTGCGGGATAGGGGCACCACCAGTACAGAGCTTGCTCAAAAATGGCAGCAGGCAGGTGTGAGTGCATCTGCACGCACAGTGAGGCGAAGACTTTCGGAGGATGGCCTGGTGTCAAGAAGGGCAGCAAAGAAGCAACTTCTCTCCAGGAAAAACATCAGGGACAGACTGATATTCTGCAAAAGGTACAGGGATTGGATTGCTGAGGACTGGGGTAAGTCATTTTTTCTGATGAATCCCCTTTCTGATTGTTTGAGGCATCCGGAAAAAAGCTTGTCTGGAGAAGGCAAGGTGAGAGCTACCATCAGTCCTGTGTCATGCCAACAGTAAAGCATCCTGAGACCATTCATGTGTGGGGTTGCTTCTCAGCCAAGGGAGTGGGCTCACTCACAATTTTGCCAAAGAACACAGCATGAATAAAGAATGGTACCAACACATCCTCCGAGAGCAACTTCTCCCAACCATCCAGGAACAGTTTGGTGACGAACAATGCCTTTTCCAGCATGATGGAGCACTTTGCCATAAGGCAAAAGTGATAACTAAGTGGCTCTGGGAACAAAACATTGATATTTTGGGTCCATGGCCAGGAAACTCCCCAGACCTTAATCCCATTGAGAACTTGTGGTCAATCCTCAAGAGGCAGGTGGACAAACAAAAACCCACAAATTCCGACAAACTCCAAGCATTGATTATGCAAGAATGGGCTACCATCAGTCAGGATGTGGCCCAGAGGTTAATTGACAGCATGCCAGGGCAGATTGCAGAGGTCTTGGAAAAGAAGGGTCAACACTGCAAATATTGACTCATTGCTTCAACTTCATGTGATTGTCAATAAAAGCCTTTGACACTTATGAAATGCTTGTAATTCTACTTCAGTATTCCATAGTAACATCTGACAAAAATATCTAAAGACACTGAAGCAGCAGACTTTGTGAAAATTAATATTTGTGTCATTCTCAAAACTTGTGGCCACGACTGTATATGTATGAACACCTTTAAACAAAAGGTGACATTCTGTACTGTCACTTAATATGAAACATTCTATCTCAAATCCAAAATGCTGGAGCATAGCACCAAATGTAAAACTGTAAGCTTCACTGTCAAAACACATATGGTATGGACTATGTGTGTCTGGTAAACACATGTGGATCTGGTGAACAGTTATCACTTGTTGACCAACTACAGGAATACTGACCTCAGAGTCTCCAGTTTACAGTGGGGATTCCCCAGTCCAGCAGAGAGCAGCTTCACTCCTGAATCCTTCAGGTCATTGTTACTCAGGTCCAGCTCTCTCAGGTGTGAGGGGTTTGACCTCAGAGCTGAGACCAGAGAATCACAGCCTTCCTCTGTGACTCCACAGCCTGACAGCCTGCAAAGAGTCAAATCATATTAAAATCACACTGCTATGCTTTGGTGGTGAAAATAGTGGCAGTATCATTTTTCAACATATTCAGATATCAGTGTCCTGAAACCTTTCATATCTATTCGTAAATGAATGTATCATCATTAAAAATGACAAATTATCAAAGTTTTGCCTGCAGATAGAAACATGTATAATACAAATATTTGAGTAGACTGACCAGACCAGTTTAAAAGCAGTATCAGTCAAAAGACAGACAGTGAGGTATCAGATTTAGATTGTATTGAGTATACAGTCCACACATATCTATTTTGACAGTGAAGATAACATTTTAAATGTGGCTCTAAACTCCAACATTTTGGATTTCACATCAAATGTTTCATATGAGGTGACAGTATATAATGTCACCTTTTATTTGAGGATATTTTAATACATACAGTTGAAGTCAGAAGTTTACATATACCTTAGCCAAATGCATTTAAACTCAATTTTTACAATTCCTGACATTTAATCCTAATAAAAATTCCCTGTCTTAGGTCAGTTAGGATCACCACTTTATTTTAAGAATGTGAAATGTCAGAATAATAGTAGAGAGAATGATTTATTTCAGCTTTTATTTCTTTCATCACATTCCCAGTGGGTCAGAAGTTTACATACACTCAATTAGTATTTGGTAGCATTGCCTTTAAATGGTTTAACTTGGGTTAAACGTTTTGGGTAGCCTTCCACAAGCTTCCCACAATAAGTTGGGTGAATTTTGGCCCATTCCTCCTGACAGAGCTGGTGTAACTGAGTCAGGTTTGTAGGCCTCTTGCTCGCACATGCTTTTTCAGTTCTGCCCACAAATTTTCTATAGGATTGAGGTCAAGGTTTTGTGATGGCCACTCCAATACCTTGACTTTGTTGTCCTTAATCCATTTTGCCACAACTTTGGAAGTATGCTTGGGGTCATTGTCCATTTGGAAGACCCATTTGTGACCAAGCTTTAACTTCCTGACTGATGTCTCGAGATGTTGCTTCAATATATCCACAATTTTCCTGCCTCATGATGCCATCTATTTTGTGAAGTGCGCCAGTCCCTCCTGCATCAAAGCACCCCCACAACATGATGCTGCCACCGCCGTGCTTCACAGTTGGGATGGTATGATGGCTGTGTGGTCCCATGGTGTTTAGACTTGCGTACTATTGATTGAACAGATGAACGTGTTACCTTCAGGCGTTTGGAAATTGCTCCCAAGGATGAAGCAGACTTGTGGAGGTCTACAATTTTTTTTTCAGAGATTTTGGCTGATTCCTTTTCATTTTCCCATGATGTCAAGCAAAGAGGCACTGAGTTTGAAGGTAGGCCTTGAAATACATCCAAATTATGTCAATTAGTCTATCAGATGCTTCTAAAGCCATGACATCATTTTCTGGAATTTTCCAAGCTGTTTAAAGGCACAGTCAACTTAGTGTATGTAAACTTCTGACCCACTGGAATTGTGATACAGTGAATTATAAGTGAAATAATCTGTCTGTAATCAATTGTTTCAAAAATTACTTGTGTCATGCACAAAGTAGATGTCCTAACCGACTTGCCAAAACTATATAGTTTGTTAACAAGAAATTTGTGGAGAGGTTCAAAAACACATTTTAATGACTCCAACCTAAGTGTATGTACACTTCCGACTTCAACTGTATGTGATTGACGATTAAAAATTAAATTCTGATGATGCCATGATTAAGAAAAATCATGAATAAATCATGAATCAGAATGAGTGAGAAAGTTACAGAGGCCACAACAGAACATGCTAACCTCTCACCATTACCAATAACAGAGGATACAACAAAACATGCTAACCTCTCACCATTACCAATAACAGAGGCTACAACAAAACATGCTAACCTCTCACCATTACCAATAACAGAGGCTACAACAAAACATGCTAACCCCTCACCATTACCAATAACAGAGACTACAACAAAACATGCTAACCTCTCACCATTACCAATAACAGAGGCTACAACAAAACATGCTAACCTCTCACCATTACCAATAACAGAGGCAACAACAAAACATGCTAACCTCTCACCATTACCAATAACAGAGGCTACAACAAAACATGCTAACCTCTCACCATTACCAATAACAGAGGCTACAACAAAACATGCTAACCTCTCACCATTACCAATAACAGAGGATACAACAAAACATGCTAACCTCTCACCATTACCAATAACAGAGAGGCTACAACAAAACATGCTAACCTCTCACCATTACCAATAACAGAGGCTACAACAAAACATGCTAACCTCTCACCATTACCAATAACAGAGGCTACAACAAAACATGCTAACCTCTCATCATTACCAATGTATTTATTTATTTCACCTTTATTTAACCAGGTAGGCAAGTTGAGAACAAGTTCTCATTTACAATTACGACCTGGCCAAGATAAAGCAAAGCAGTTCGACACATATAACAACACAGAGTAACACATGGAGTTAAACAAATGTAACCCTCTCACCAGGCTTGAATATGACTCTCACAACATTAACATATGTAGAGTATCTCAGCAGCATGGGATGTTAGGTGAGAAGGACATCTCCAATAAGAATTCCTATTGTAAACTATCTAGGGTTATGACAATAGGGTATTAACTTCAGATGAAATGATTATAGGCTTCTGTTATTGAATCAGGATAAACCATCCCATGCATTAAATTAAAACAATTAATGACTCCACCAAGGCAACATACATAATGTTCCATATGTGTATTAAAACATTGTAACAGGGTTGGTTATGTTTCCACTTGCCTCTAAAGAAATGTGTACTTAATGTTCAAGCATTCGTATTGGTTGGTTCAACTGATGACAATAAGGTGTGTTGTGATTGGCCCCGCTTGATGATAGGGGGAGATCGCGAACGTCAGGTCTTCCCAGTATGAAAATGTGATGCAAGGGATTTTGCCATTGACAGCCATCAGTTTCATTAAGCCCTGCACAACTACTGTGCTGTTTCCCATTTAACAACAGGAATAAATGATGCTCAACTGGGACCACTGGCTGATGTGATTTATTAGGAGAAAACACAACGCAAGGAGAGTACGATATACATCTGTTACACAGACAGTACTCCTTAGCCGTAACCAATATCCCCATGGGAACACGAACTCGTTAAGCTTCCCAAGCAATTATCTCCCGGTGTCACACGATGCTAGGCTAACCTCAAGGCTGGCTAATACCTCCACTACGAGACGGTAGCTTCAGTCTTTACTAAGTTTTAACTAAATTATAACGACTCTTTTATTGAATAAATCATGTATTTCCCTTCATGTCTTAGTAGCTATGGGTTTTGTTGTAGTTCTGTCGTCTTCTTTTATAATTTTTCTTCACCAACCGTCCTGAGGTAAAACGTCCATCCTTTCATCAACGTCTTTTCCCCTCCCGTTAACCAGGTCAACTCCCATTGGCCACAACTTAACAAGCGACCTTATTGGTCAAAACGTAAACTTCAAAGTAAAACAAACTATTCACTTATACATTAAATAAATATTTCTTCAAAAAGCATAATGCATTAACAACATTACAGTTTAGGAGCAATTCAGTCATCTTTTAAATATAATACCAATTAATTATAACAAATAAACTCAATACTTGGTTCAAACAAGGATATTACACAAACATACAGTCAATAATACAGTAGAAAAATAAGTCTATATACAATGTGAGAAAATTAAGTTAAATAAGGGAGGTAAAGGCAAAAAAAGGCCATGGTGGCAAAGTAAATACAATATAGCAAGTAAAACACTGGAATGGTAGATATGCAGTGGAAGAAAGTGCAAAGTAGAAATAATGGGGTGCAAAGGAGCTTAATAAATAAATACAGTAGGGGAAGAGGTGGTTGGGCTAAATTATAGATGGGCTATGTACAGGTGCAGTAATCTGTGAGCTGCTCTGACAGCTGGTGCTTAAAGCTAGTGAGGGAGATAAGTGTTTCCAGTTTTAGAGATTTTTGTAGTTCGTTCCAGTCATTGGCAGCAGAGAACTGGAAGGAGAGGCGGCCGAAGGAGGAATTGTCTTTGGGGGTGACCAGAAAGATATACCTGCTGGAGCGCGTGCTACAGGTGGGTGCTGCTATGGTGACCAGTGAGCGGAGATAAGGGGGGACTTTACCTAGCAGAGTCTTGTAGATGACCTGGAGCCAGTGGGTTTGGCGACGAGTATCAAGCGAGGGCCAGACAATGAGAGCGTACAGGTCGCAGTGGTGGGTAGTACAGTGGGGGACATTTTTATTTTATTTTTTTATTTCCCTCATTAAAATGCAAATCAATTTATAACATTTCTGACATTAGTTTTTCTGGATGTTTTTGCTGTTATTCTGTCTCTCACTGTTCAAATAAACCATTAAAATTATAGACTGATCGTTTCTTTGTCAGTGGGCAAACGTACAAAATCAGCAGGGGATCAAATACTTTTTTCCCCCACTGTATATGGGGCTTTGGTGACAAAACGGATGGCACTGTGATAGACTGCATCCAATTTATTGAGTAGGGTATTGGAGGCTATTTTGTAAATGACATCGCCGAAGTCGAGGATCGGTAGGATGGTCAGTTTTATAAGGGTATGTTTGGCAGCATGAGTGAAGGATGCTATGTTGCGAAATAGGAAGCCAATTCTAGATTTAACTTTGGATTGGATATGCTTATAGTGAGTCTGGAAGGAGAGTTTACAGTCAAACCAGACACCTAGGTATTTGTAGTTGTCCACATATTCTAAGTCAGAACCGTCCAGAGTAGTGATGCTGGACAGGTGGGCAGGTGCAGGCAGCGATCGGTTGAAGAGCATGCATTTAGTTTTACTTGTATTTAAGAGCAGTTGGAGGCCACGGAAGGAGAGTTGTATGGCATTGAAGCTCGTCTAGAGGTTAGTTAATACAGTGTCCAAAGAAGGGCCAGAAGTATACAGAATAACACCAATAACAGAGGGGGTCTGATCTTTGTGCCTCTGTAACTTTCTCATTTATCATTATTCACGATTCATTCATGATTATTCATAATCATGGTAGCATCCACATGAATGTAGAAGTGTTCAGAAACATCTTCTATCCTTACTGACAATACAAGTGAAGTGTCTCCAAAATGACAGGACATTATTCACCATTCAGTTTCTATTAGGAAAAACATAATCCAAAACACAACCAAAACAAACTGAAAAATGAATTCAACAAGTTAGTAGAATCACAAGCTTGATGTAATCACTGCAGGCATGGAATATGGGACTAAATACTAAACTTATGGCTACTTTAATACAATATAAGTGAATTTGTCCAAATAATTAAGACTTCTTCAAATGGGAGAACTACGTACAGAAAGTGCTTTAATTTCTAATTGGTAAAACAGATATGTATGAAAATACCCTCAAATAAAAGGTGACATTCTGTAAGGTCACCTAATATGAAACATCTCAAATCCAAAATGCTGGAGCATTGCACCAAATGTAAAACTGTAAGCTTCACTGTCCAAACACATATGGTGTGGACTATGTGTGCCTGGTAAACACATGCGGATCTCGTGAACAGTTATCACTTGTTGACCAACTACAGGAATACTGACCTCAGAGTCTCCAGTTTACAGTGGGGATTCCCCAGTCCAGCAGAGAGCAGCTCCACTCCTGAATCCTTCAGGTCATTGTTACTCAGGTCCAGCTCTCTCAGGTGTGAGGGGTTTGACTTCAGAGCTGAGACCAGAGAAGCACAGCCTTTCTTTGTGACTCCACAGCCTGACAGCCTGCAAAGAGATCATCATGACTTCACAAACACACTGTTAATTTAACACCAGTAGTGTAGAAGGACAACGGTAGATGCATTAGGTTTATTCTCTCAAACAACATATAGATTCATCTTCTGTCTCCTAGAATTGTATGGTCATATTGTTATACTAGATTGAATATCTGATTCAATATGTTATTCAAAATAATATTATATACATATTATAATACATATTTTTCTCTAAACTGAATATTTCTTCCTGATGATAAGTTCTTAAATGTCATTTTATTTACTCACAGAACAGCTCTGGAGGCTTTGACCACTGGCAGCAGCCTCAGAAGACCTTCCTCTGATCTGGAGAATTTCTTCAGGTCAAACACATCCAGCTCCTTTTCTGAAGTCAGCAACACAAAGACCAGAGCTGACCACTGTGCAGGTGACAGGTTGGGTTTTGAGAGACTTCCTGATCTCAGGTAGCTTTGGATTTCCTCCACTAGAGAATGGTCATTCAGTTCATTCAGACAGTGGAACAGATTGATGCTCCTCTCTGGAGAGGGATTCTCCCTGATCTTCTCCTTGATGTAGTTCACTGTGTCTTCATGGCTCTGTGAGCTGCTTCTTGTCTTTGTCAGTAGACCTCGTAAGTGCTTCTGATTGGACTCCAGTGAGAGGCCCAGAAGGAAGCGGAGGAAAAGGTCCAGGTTTCCCGTCTCACTTTGTAAGGCTTTATCCACAGCACTCTTGTAGAAAGAAACTTCAGACTTGTCTCTGAACAGCACAGAAAGGTTCCTGGACTTTGTTTGCTGTTTGTCCATGAGATTCTCATTTTTGTTGATGAATGAGAGGAACACATACACAGCAGCCAGAAACTCCTGAATGCTCAGATGAACGAAGCAGTACACCTTGTCTTGGTACAGAACACATTCCTCTTTAAAGAGCTGTGTGCACAATCCTGAGTACACCGAGGCTTCATTGACATCAATGCCAGCCTCTTTCAGGTCTTCTTCATAGAAAATCAGATTGCCCTTCACTAGCTGTTGAAAAGCCAGTTTTCCCAGTGACAGAATGCTCTCTTTATTCCAGTGTGGACCTGTCTCTTCTTTCCCAAGATACTTTTCATTCTTCTGGTTGGTATGAAACACCACAAGGTGTGTGTACATCTCAGTCAGAGTCTTGGGCATCTCTTCTCTCTTATGTTTCAACATGTGTTCAAGGACTGTTGCAGAAATCCAACAGAAGACTGGAATGTGGCACATGATGTGGAGGCTCCTTGATGTCTTTATGTGTGAGATGATTCTGTTGGCCAGGTCCTCATCACTGAATCTCTTCCTGAAGTACTCCTCCTTCTGTGGGTCATTGAACCCTCGTACCTCCGTCACCTGGTCAACACACCATGAAGGGATCTTATTGGCTGCTGCTGGTCGGGTAGTTATCCAGAGGAGAGCAGAGGGAAGCAGATTTCCCTTGATGAGATTTGTTATCAGAACATCCACTGAGGTTGACTCTGTGACGTCACAACAGATCTTGTTCTTCTGGAAGTCTAGGGGCAGTCGGCACTCATCCAGACCATCAAAGATGAACAGAACTTTGTACTTGTCGTAGTTGGAGATTCTTGATTGTTTGGTTTCCATTGAGAAGTGATTAAGAAGTTCAATGAAAGTGTGTTTGTCCTCTTTCATCAAATTCAGCTCCCGAAAAGGGAATGAAAATACAAATTGGACATCCTGATTGGCTTTTCCTTCAGCCCAGTCCAGAATAAACTTCTGCACAGAGACTGTTTTTCCAATGCCAGCGACTCCCTTTGTCAGCACAGTTCTGATAAGTTTGTCTTGTCCAGTTAAGGGTTTGAAGATGTCGTTACATTTGATTGCAGTCTCTGGTCTTGCTTGTTTCCTGGTTGTTGTCTCAATCTGTCTCAGCTCATGTTCATTATTGACCTCTCCTGTTCCACCCTCTGTGATGTAGAGCTCTGTGTAGATCTTATTGAGAAGTGTTGGGTTTCCTTGTTGAGTGATCCCCTCAAATACACATTGAAACTTCTTCTTTAGATTAGATTTGAGTTCACGTTGGCAAATCACAGCAAGCTCATCTGAATCTAGAAATAACACAGAGGATATTAATATTATGTCTGTTTTAATGCCTACAGTATTGTAGGACTGTTATAACATTTTAAATTATAATCATTTATTCTCTTAACTGAATGTATAAATGTGTAAATGTTTTCATAATCCATTACATACTGGTGTGACTGATTATATTATTATTGGTATTATTGATGGTATTATTAATGTTGTCTCTCTCTCTCTCTGTCTCTCTCTCTAAATTAATCAACACAACACATCCCTTATGCTACTTGATGAGGTCACTAGGTGTTGTGTTAAGGCTGCTACAATATCATTGAGTTACACAGCTACTTTAGCTGTACTTTAGCTACAGCTTTTAAATGTTATAAAACAGCATTCAACATGAGGCAGACAGATCTTACAGTTCTCCAGTGTGTCAGCAAGCTCCTTCTGGTTCATTTTCCTCAGGACGTGCAGTGTGATCTTCAGAGCCCCCTCTCTGGCACTGCTCTCCTGCCTCTCATCTTCAGCATCCACCACTTCCTCATCCTGCTTCTGACTCTCAAAGCATTCTGGGAGTTCTGGACTAAGAATCCTCTTGAACATCTTCAGCTCGTTCTTCACAAATGTCATAATTTTCTCTTCAAGCAACTAAAATAAATCAAGTAAATAAGTTAAGCAAGCGAAGAAATGCTTTCTCATTAACACAATAATGAATAATTGACAGATCAACTTTACTTGAGGAAAACAAAAACAAATGTTCATAACAGGATCACATACTCTGAATATAGAGTCCAGGTCTGTTTGATGACTCTGGGAAAACTGACCACTGAGAATCTCTGACTCTGATCTCTCCTGTTGGTTTCTGTGGACAAAACATGAGATTACATCTCCTCATCCAGGGAGTACACACACACACACACACACACACACACACGCACGCAGCACGCACGCACGCACGCACGCACGCACACACACACACACACGCACACTGTTTTAGGACTATGAAAATGGACTAAAGGATTAGCCTATGGATTATGAAAATGGGAGAGGAGAAATGACTTGAAACAGTGTTATTTAGCTCACTGACCATGACCCATGACTTCTTCTTACCTTTGTTCAGTAGAAAAGTCTCCCTCTCTAAAGGATATAGGTAGATTCATAGACCGGTCACTCTTCATGGACACACAGCTGGGTACAGGGGAGGCTGGTCTCTCCTGCTTGATTGGTCTTCAACACAACAGAGACAAACTTTACATCTCTCATCTACTCTGATCTCAGATGGGAAACATAAGAAGAGTTTCATTACAAAACGCTAGATATCACTTTCAGAAACGTTAACATAAGTTAACTTTTATTGTTTAAAGAAATTATAAATGAGGTGTTTTTTAACCTGTTAGGGCTAGGGGGCAGTATTTACACGGCCGGATAAAAAAACGTACCCGATTTAATCTGGTTACTACTCCTGTCCAGTAAGTAGAATATGCATATAATTATTAGCTTTGGATAGAAAACACCCTAAAGTTTCTAAAACTGTTTGAATGGTGTCTGTGAGTATAACAGAACTCATTTGGCAGGCAAAAACCTGAGAAGGTTTCATGCAGGAAGTGGCCTGTCTGACAAGGTGTTGTTGTTCTTGGCTCTGTTTATTGAACATTAGGATCTTAGCTGTAACGTGACACTTCCTACGGCTCCCATAGGCTCTCAGAGCCTGGGAAAAAGCTGAACGATATTGAGGTAGCCCCTGGCTGAAACACATTATCGCCTTTGCCAAGTGGCCGATCAGAGGACAAAGGAATTAGGTGCGTGCCCGAGTCGACCCAGTGATATATTTTCTTTCGTCTGTTTACCTAATTGCAGATTCCCAGTCGGAATATTATCGCTTTTTTACGAGAAAAATGGCATAAAAATTTATTTTAAACAGCGGTTGACATGCTTCGAAGTACGGTAATGAAATATTTAGAAATCTTTTGTCACGAAATGCGCCGTGCGCGTGACCCTTATTTACCATTCGGATAGTGTCTTGAACGCACAAACAAAACGCCGCTGTTGGAACATAACTATGGATTATTTGGGACCAAACCAACATTTGTTATTGAAGTAGAAGTCCTGGGAGTGCATTCTGATGAAGAACAGGAAAGGTAATCAAACTTTTCTAATAGTAAATCGGAGTTTGGTGAAGGCTAAACTTGCTGGGTGTCTAAATAGCTAGCCCTGTGATGCCGGGCTATCTACTTAGAATATTGCAAAATGTGCTTTCACCGAAAAGCTATTTTAAAATCGGACATATCGATTGCATAGAGGAGTTCTGTATCTATAATTCTTAAAATAATTGTTATGCTTTTTGTGAACGTTTATCGTGAGTAATTTAGTAAATTGTTAGTAAATTCGCCGGAAGTTTGCGGGGGGTATGCTAGTTCTGAACGTCACATGCTAATGTACAAAGCTGGTTTTTGATATAAATATGAACTTGATTGAACAAAACATGCATGTATTGTATAACATAATGTCCTAGGTGTGTCATCTGATGAAGATCATCAAAGGTTAGTGCTGCATTTAGCTGTCTTCTGGGGTTTTTGTGACATTATATGCTAGCTTGAAAAATGGGTGTCTGATTATTTCTGGCTGGGTACTCTGCTGACATAATCTAATGTTTTGCTTTCGTTGTAAAGCCTTTTTGAAATCGAACAGTGTGGTTAGATTAACGAGAGTCTTGTCTTTAAAATGCTGTAAAATAGTCATATGTTTGAGAAATTGAAGTAATAGCATTTCTAAGGTATTTGAATATCGCGCCACAGGATTCAACTGGCTGTTACGTTTTTGGGACGATTTGGTGCCACCTGCCCTATCTCCCTAATCATGGCATGCAATTTTTCAATGACCGACATGTGTATGTTTATAATGTATCATTTGATGTTTCATTTAAGAGAGTCAAATGTTTTTTTTTTCAAAATGCTTTACGTATGTCTGTCTCATTCTCTGAGAAATCAGTAGTACTGCTAGGTTTTACACAGTAATAATATATATCTGCCTCTCAGAGAAATCAGTAGTACTGCTAGATTTAACACAGTAATAATATATATCTGCCTCTCAGAGAAATCAGTAGTACTGCTAGGTTTTACACAGTAATAATATATATCTGCCTCTCAGAGAAATCAGTAGTACTGCTAGGTTTTACACAGTAATAATATATATCTGCCTCTCAGAGAAATCAGTAGTACTGCTAGATTTAACACAGTAATAATATATATCTGTCTCAATCTCAGAGAAATCAGTAGTACTGCTAGGTTTAACACAGTAATAATATATATCTGCCTCACTCTCCGAGAAATCAGTAGTACTGCTAGGTTTAATACAGTAATAATATATATCTGCCTCTCAGAGAAATCAGTAGTACACCATAATTTGCAAATAAATTAATTAAAAATCCTACAATGTGATTTTCTGGATTTTTTTTCTCATTTTGTCTGTCATAGTTGACGTGTACCTATGATGAAAATTACTAATGTTTTGCTTTCGCTGTAAAGCCTTTTTGAAATCGGACAATGTGGTTACATTAAGGAGAAGTGTATCTTTAAAATGGTGTAAAATAGTCGTATGTTTGAGAAATTGAAAGTATGATATTTTTGCTATTTTTGCCGTTAACGGGATCCTATCTCGAAGGGGTCCTCAACAGGTTTTAAGTTATATTTTGCTAATTGTAGGCCACTGTCTGTAATTTGTGTCAATATATGTCATGATGTGTATCCTAACATGAACACAATGATGTGCCAAATCTGGGATTTAGTGCATTTTTATTGGGTAAGCATTAGACTAAGCCTCCTTAATACTTGCAGCCATAGGTGATAATAGAAGCTGATCCGTGGTCAGTATGTGAACTAATTATAATGTTAAGGAAAGATTTGAATGGAGAAACTGATCTGAGAGTAGAGCTCCCTTTCTTTCCATCCTATCAGTATTGATACATGCTCCACCAGACGTGATACCTTGTAGTGCTGCTGATCCAGTTTCTACTGGTCTGACTGAGGATATGAACTCTGACCTGTTCACCAGACGTGATACCTTGTAGTGCTGCTGATCCAGTTTCTACTGGTCTGACTGAAGATATGAACTCTGACCTGTTCACCAGACGTGATACCTTGTAGTGCTGCTGATCCAGTTTCTACTGGTCTGACTGAGGATATGAACTCTGACCTGTCCACCAGACATGATACCTTGTTGTGCTGCTGATCCAGTTTCTGCTGGTCTGACTGAGGATATGAACTCTGACCTGTTCACCAGACGTGATACCTTGTAGTGCTGCTGATCCAGTTTCTACTGGTCTGACTGAGGATATGAACTCTGACCTGTTCACCAGACTTGCTACGTTGACCTTATACCTTGTAAATAAAAAAAAGGAAATAGTAACACAAAATAACAATAATGAGGCTTTAAGGATTACCAGTACTGAGTCAATGTGCAGGGGTACCAGGTAGTTGAGGTAATAATGAGACTATAAGGAGTACCAGTACTGAGTCAATGTGCAGGGGTACCAGGTAGTTGAGGTAATAATGAGACTATAAGGAGTACCAGTACTGAGTCAATGTGCAGGGGTACCAGGTAGTTGAGGTAATAATGAGACTATAAGGAGTACCAGTACTGAGTCAATGTGCAGGGGTACCAGGTAGTTGAGGTAATAATGAGACTATAAGGAGTACCAGTACTGAGTCAATGTGCAGGGGTACCAGGTAGTTGAGGTAATAATGAGACTATAAGGATTACCAGTACTGAGTCAATGTGCAGGGGTACCAGGTAGTTGAGGTAATAATGAGACTATAAGGAGTACCAGTACTGAGTCAATGTGCAGGGGTACCAGGTAGTTGAGGTAATAATGAGACTATAAGGAGTACCAGTACTGAGTCAATGTGCAGGGGTACCAGGTAGTTGAGGTAATAATGAGACTATAAGGAGTACCAGTACTGAGTCAATGTGCAGGGGTACCAGGTAGTTGAGGTAATAATGAGACTATAAGGAGTACCAGTACTGAGTCAATGTGCAGGGGTACCAGGTAGTTGAGGTAATAATGAGACTATAAGGAGTACCAGTACTGAGTCAATGTGCAGGGGTGCCAGGTAGTTGAGGTAATAATGAGACTATAATGAGTACCAGTACTGAGTCAATGTGCAGGGGTACCAGGTAGTTGAGGTAATAATGAGACTATAAGGAGTACCAGTACTGAGTCAATGTGCAGGGGTACCAGGTAGTTGAGGTAATAATGAGACTATAAGGAGTACCAGTACTGAGTCAATGTGCAGGGGTACCAGGTAGTTGAGGTAATAATGAGGCTATAAGGAGTACCAGTACTGAGTCAATGTGCAGGGGTACCAGGTAGTTGAGGTAATAATGAGACTATAAGGAGTACCAGTACTGAGTCAATGTGCAGGGGTACCAGGTAGTTGAGGTAATAATGAGACAATAAGGAGTACCAGTACTGAATCAATGTGCAGGGGTAGCAGGTAGTTGAGGTAATAATGAGACTATAAGGATTACCAGTACTGAGTCAATGTGCAGGGGTACCAGGTAGTTGAGGTAATAATGAGACTATAAGGAGTACCAGTACTGAGTCAATGTGCAGGGGACCAGGTAGTTGAGGTAATAATGAGACTATGGAGTACCAGTACTGAGTCAATGTGCAGGGGTACCAGGTAGTTGAGGTAATAATGAGACTATAAGGAGTACCAGTACTGAGTCAATGTGCAGGGGTACCAGGTAGTTGAGGTAATAATGAGACTATAAGGAGTACCAGTACTGAGTCAATGTGCAGGGGTACCAGGTAGTTGAGGTAATAATGAGACTATAAGGAGTACCAGTACTGAGTCAATGTGCAGGGGTACCAGGTAGTTGAGGTAATAATGAGACTATAAGGAGTACCAGTACTGAGTCAATGTGCAGGGGTGCCAGGTAGTTGAGGTAATAATGAGACTATAAGGAGTACCAGTACTGAGTCAATGTGCAGGGGTACCAGGTAGTTGAGGTAATAATGAGACTATAAGGAGTACCAGTACTGAGTCAATGTGCAGGGGTACCAGGTAGTTGAGGTAATAATGAGACTATAAGGAGTACCAGTACTGAGTCAATGTGCAGGGGTACCAGGTAGTTGAGGTAATAATGAGACTATAAGGATTACCAGTACTGAGTCAATATGCAGGGGTACCAGGTAGTTGAGGTAATAATGAGACTATAAGGAGTACCAGTACTGAGTCAATGTGCAGGGGTACCAGGTAGTTGAGGTAATAATGAGGCTATAAGGAGTACCAGTACTGAGTCAATGTGCAGGGGTACCAGGTAGTTGAGGTAATAATGAGACTATAAGGATTACCAGTACTGAGTCAATGTGCAGGGGTACCAGGTAGTTGAGGTAATAATGAGACTATAAGGAGTACCAGTACTGAGTCAATGTGCAGGGGTACCAGGTAGTTGAGGTAATAATGAGACTATGGAGTACCAGTACTGAGTCAATGTGCAGGGGTACCAGGTAGTTGAGGTAATAATGAGACTATAAGGAGTACCAGTACTGAGTCAATGTGCAGGGGTACCAGGTAGTTGAGGTAATAATGAGACTATAAGGAGTACCAGTACTGAGTCAATTTGCAGGGGTACCAGGTAGTTGAGGTAATAATGAGACTATAAGGAGTACCAGTACTGAGTCAATGTGTAGGGGTACGAGGTAGTTGAGGTATTAATGAGGCTATAAGGAGTACCAGTACTGAGTCAATGTGCAGGGGTACCAGGTAGTTGAGGTAATAATGAGGCTATAAGGATTACCAGTACTGAGTCAATGTGCAGGGGTACCAGGTAGTTGAGGTAATAATGAGACTATAAGGAGTACCAGTACTGAGTCAATGTGCAGGGGTACCAGGTAGTTGAGGTAATAATGAGGCTATAAGGAGTACCAGTACTGAGTCAATGTGTAGGGGTACCAGGTAGTTGAGGTAATAATGAGACTATAAGGAGTACCAGTACTGAGTCAATGTGCAGGGGTACCAGGTAGTTGAGGTAATAATGAGACTATAAGGAGTACCAGTACTGAGTCAATGTGCAGGGGTACCAGGTAGTTGACGTAATAATGAGGCTATAAGGAGTACCAGTACTGAGTCAATGTGCAGGGGTACCAGGTAGTTGAGGTAATAATGAGGCTATAAGGAGTACCAGTACTGAGTCAATGTGTAGGGGTACCAGGTAGTTGAGGTAATAACGAGACTATAAGGAGAACCAGTACTGAGTCAATGTGCAGGGGTACCAGGTAGTTGAGGTAATAATGAGACTATAAGGAGTACCAGTACTGAGTCAATGTGCAGGGGTACCAGGTAGTTGAGGTAATAATGAGACTATAAGGAGTACCAGTACTGAGTCAATGTGCAGGGGTACCAGGTAGTTGAGGTAATAATGAGACTATAAGGAGTACCAGTACTGAGTCAATGTGCAGGGGTACCAGGTAGTTGACGTAATAATGAGACTATAAGGATTACCAGTACTGAGTCAATGTGCAGGGGTACCAGGTAGTTGAGGTAATAATGAGGCTATAATTGAGTTAATATGTGTCACGTCCTGACCAGCAGATGGAGCTAGTGTTTTAGTTTTGGTGTCAGGACGTGGCATGTTTGTGTTGGGAATGTTTGTGTGGATGATTGGGACTTCCAATTGAAGGCAGGTATGTATAGTTGCCTTTGATTGGAAGTCCTATATAGGTGTGTGTGTTTTTCTTTGGGGTTGTGGGTGGTTGTTTTGCACTGCGTTTTCTAGCCTGCAAACTGTTGCTGCTGTCGTGTTTATTGTTTCCTGTGGATGCTTTACTCTATTTTTTGTAATTAACCTGTTAGGGCTAGGGGGCAGTATTGACACGGCTGGATAAAAAACATACCCGATTTAATCTGGTTACCACTCCTACCCAGTAACTAGAATATGCATATACTTATTACATATGGATAGAAAACACCCTAAAGTTTCTAAACTGTTTGAATGTTGTCTGTGAGTATAACAGAACTCAAATGGCAGGTCAAAACCTGAGAGATTCCTTTACAGGAAGTGGCCTGTCTGACCATTTCTTGAACTTCTTTTCCATCTCTATCTTTTACTAAGGATCTCTGCTCTAACGTGACACTTCCTACGTCGTCCATAGGCGCTCAGAGCCCGGGAAAAACCTGAATGTCGTCATCCCAGCCCCAGGCTGAAACACTTGATCGCCTTTCTCAAGTGGCCGATCAAGGGACTCTGGGCTTAGGCGCGTGACCCGACCGCCCCCGCCTTTGGGATTTTTCCTCTGTTTGCCGAAAAAGAGATTCCCTGTCGGAATATTATCGCTTTTCTACGAGAAAAAATGGCGTAAAAAATTGATTTTAAACAGCGGTTGACATGCTTCGAAGTACGGTAATGGAATATTTAGAATTTTTTTGTCACGAATTGCGCCATGCGCGCGACCCTTCTTTACCATTTCGGATAGTGTCTGGAACGCACGAACAAAACGCCGCTATTCGGATATAACGATGGATTATTTTGGACCAAACCAACATTTGTTATTGAAGTAGCAGTCCTGGGAGTGCATTCTGACGAAGACAACAAAAGGTAATCAAACTTTTATAATAGTAAATATGATTATGGTGAGTGCTAAACTTGCCGGGTGTCTAAATAGCTAGCCCGTGATGCCTGGGCTATGTACTTAGAATATTGCAAAATGTGCTTTCACCAAAAAGCTATTTTAAAATCGGACATATCGAGTGCATAGAGGAGGTCTGTATCTATAATTCTTAAAATAATTGTTATGCTTTTTGTGAACGTTTATCGTGAGTAATTTAGTAAATTGTTAGCGAATTCCCCGGAAGTTTGCTAGTATGCTAGTTCTGAACGTCACATGCTAATGTAAAAAGCTGGTTTTTGATATAAATATGAACTTGATTGAACAAAACATGCATGTATTGTATAACATAATGTCCTAGGGTTGTCATCTGATGAAGATCATCAAAGGTGAGTGCTGCATTTAGCTGTCTTCTGGGTTTTTGTGACATTATATGCTAGCTTGAAAAATGGGTGTCTGATTATTTCTGGCTTGGTACTCTGCTGACATAATCTAATGTTTTGCTTTCGTTGTAAAGCCTTTTTGAAATCGGACAGTGTGGTTAGATTAACGAGAGTCTTGTCTTTAAATAGCTGTAAAATAGTCATATGTTTGAGAAATTGAAGTAATAGGATTTTTAAGGTTTTGAAAATCGCGCCACAGGCTTCAAGTGGCTGTTACGTAGGTGGGACGAATTCGTCCCGCCTAGCCCATAGAGGTTAAAGATGAGTATTCACATACCTGCTGCGCCTTGGTCCTTGGACATATTCGCCGTATTGTGTGACAATATGTAAATGTAGGTAGATGTAAAAGTGACTAGGCAATCAGGATAGAGATTACATGTCCTCATCCAGGGAGAGCACACACACACACACACACACACACACACACACACACACACACACACACACACACACACACACACACACACACACACACACACACACACACACACACACACACACACACACACACACACACACACAGAGAGGGAATATTGTGTTTGTTTAATATTGTTTTAGGACTATGAAAATGGACTAAAGGATTAGCCTATGGATTATGAAAACAACCAAAATAAATGGTAAAATGGGAGAGGAGAAATGACTGGAGACAGTGTTGTTTAACTCACTGACCATGACCCATGAGTTCTTCTTACCTTTGTTCAGTAGAAAAGTCTCCCTCTCTAAACTCTATAGGTAGATACATAGACCGGTCACTCTTCATGGACACACAGCTGGGAACAGGGGAGGCTGGTCTCTCCTGCTTGATTGGTCTTCAACACAACAGAAACAAACATTACATCTCTCATCTACTCTGAGCTCAGATGGGAAACAAGTGTTTCATTCCAAAACGCTATATATCCATTTTCAGAAATGTTGGGAAATGTAATTTTATTGTTTAAAGAAATTATTAAACAACTACAAGGCTTTATAAAGCCTTTTAACGTTTGTAATTTCCACTTCAAAATGTCAGACTTGATTTGATGAAAAAAATGGATCAACCACTACAAAAAATGTCCCTTAATTTACAAATGTAAATGCACACGAACAAACACATTTGCTGCTGTTTTCCTGCTGTGAGAAACTGGGTCAAATTAAGAGATGGCATCTGTAAGTGCATTCATCTAAAGATATCTAGGTGAGACAACCACATATCCCAGTCAAATATACAGGATACCAACATTCCACTCCTGTTAAACAATGGATATACAGCATTTAGCAACAAAACACATTTTCACACACACATCTAAAATCTAGAACAGTTATATAGAATGTACCCCTAAGAAATACCTTCTGATTAACAAACGTTTTAGAATATAAATTCTTAAACAAAATAGTCAGCTCACCTCTTAGCTTTGGTATCATGTCCCCCAGAGAGACTCATTTTAGAGGCAGGACCCCCCTCCTCTCTCTCCCCAGAGACACTCATTTTAGAGGCAGGACCCCCCTCCTTTCTCTCCCCAGAGAGACTCATTTTAGAGGCAGGACCCCCCTCCTCTCTCTCCCCAGAGAGACTCATTTTAGAGGCAGGACCCCCCTCCTCTCTCTCCCCAGAGAGACTCATTTTAAAGACAGGACCCCTAAACAGAGATCCAGCATGTTGGTTGTGATTAACACAGGGCCAACTAATTATTAAATGTAAATTGTTCTCATTTATTCATTATCTCTTAGAAATAAAACATTTCCTAACAGACACATCCAAACAGTCAGGTGATTTAATGCATCACATGAACATGTAATCATGACTGATATTTGCCACCTCATCTCCATGTTTAGTGTCAATAATAATAATAATAATAATAATACTAATAATAATACTAATAATAATAATAATAATAATAATAATAACAATAATAATAACAATAATAATAATACTAATAATAATACTAATAATAATAATAATAATAATAACAATAACAATAACAATAATAATAATAATAATAATAATAACAATAATAATAATAACAATAATAATAATAACAATAATAATAATAATAATAACAATAACAATAACAATAATAATAATAATAATAATAACAATAATAATAATAATAATAATAATAACAATAATAATAATAACAATAATAATAATAACAATAATAATAACAATAATAATAATAATAATAATAATAATAATAATAATAATAATAATAACAATAATAATAATAATAATAATAATAATAATAATAATAATAATAACAATAATATAATGTGTCACTCTTCGTTAAGGCAGGGGTTCCCAGATGTGCTTGGTGACCCACCAACGGAGGTGTTTTTGAGTTGGGTTGAACGGTGAAAACCAAACCATCTGACATGGATAATCCTGTGTTCTGATGCTCTAACATGATAACAACATCAGTGGGGGCCTAATTGTCTAGCATTTATTCAGCTGATTGAAAATTATCAAAGATTATATGCTATAATTGAAAAAGTCCATTATCTTTTCTACATACTTTCTATTTGGTTTTAGTCGTTTAATAAGTTAATACTGAAAACATTTGTTTTTGGCAATGTCATCCCTCGACCCACCTGTACCCCTGCCGTGATCCACAAGTGGTCCTGACAGAGTTCACATAGGCTACCAGTAGCAGGACTCATCACCTTCAAGTCAGTTTCATTCTAAATAACTGAGCATGTAGCAATATTATCTAAACATTTCCTACAGAGACCATCAGGTCATCATCAATATAAAGGATATTATCTAAACATTTCCTACAGAGACCATCAGGTCATCATCAATGTAAAGGATATTATCTAAACATTTCCTACAGAGACCATCAGGTCATCATCAATATAAAGGATATTATCTAAACATTTCCTACAGAGACCATCAGGTCATCATCAATATAAAGGATATTATCTAAACATTTCCTACAGAGACCATCAGGTCATCATCAATATAAAGGATATTATCTAAACATTTCCTACAGAGACCATCAGGTCATCATCAATATAAAGGATATTTAAAAACATTTCCTACAGAGACCATCAGGTCATCATCAATATAAAGGATATTATCTAAACATTTCCTACAGAGACCATCAGGTCATCATCAATATAAAGGATATTTAAAACATTTCCTACAGAGACTATCAGGTCATCATCAATATAAAGGATATTTAAAAACATTACCTACAGAGACCATCAGGTCATCATCAATATAAAGGATATTATCTAAACATTTCCTACAGAGACCATCAGGTCATCATCAATATAAAGGATATTATCTAAACATTTCCTACAGAGACCATCAGGTCATCATCAATATAAAGGATATTATCTAAACATTTCCTACAGAGACCATCAGGTCATCATCAATATAAAGGATATTATCTAAACATTACCTACAGAGACCATCAGGTCATCATCAATATAAAGGATATTATCTAAACATTTCCTACAGAGACCATCAGGTCATCATCAATATAAAGGATATTATCTAAACATTACCTACAGAGACCATCAGGTCATCATCAATATAAAGGATATTATCTAAACATTTCCTACAGAGACCATCAGGTCATCATCAATATAAAGGATATTATCTAAACATTTCCTACAGAGACCATCAGGTCATCATCAATATAAAGGATATTATCTAAACATTTCCTACAGAGACCATCAGGTCATCATCAATATAAAGGATATTATCTAAACATTTCCTACAGAGACCATCAGGTCATCATCAATATAAAGGATATTTAAAAACATTTCCTACAGAGACCATCAGGTCATCATCAATATAAAGGATATTATCTAAACATTTCCTACAGAGACCATCAGGTCATCATCAATATAAAGGATATTTAAAACATTTCCTACAGACTATCAGGTCATCATCAATATAAAGGATATTTAAAAACATTACCTACAGAGACCATCAGGTCATCATCAATATAAAGGATATTATCTAAACATTTCCTACAGAGACCATCAGGTCATCATCAATATAAAGGATATTATCTAAACATTTCCTACAGAGACCATCAGGTCATCATCAATATAAAGGATATTATCTAAACATTTCCTACAGAGACCATCAGGTCATCATCAATATAAAGGATATTATCTAAACATTACCTACAGAGACCATCAGGTCATCATCAATATAAAGGATATTATCTAAACATTTCCTACAGAGACCATCAGGTCATCATCAATATAAAGGATATTATCTAAACATTTCCTACAGAGACCATCAGGTCATCATCAATATAAAGGATATTTAAAAACATTTCCTACAGAGACCATCAGGTCATCATCAATATAAAGGATATTATCTAAACATTTCCTACAGAGAGCATCAGGTCATCATCAATATAAAGGATATTATCTAAACATTTCCTACAGAGACCATCAGGTCATCATCAATATAAAGGATATTATCTAAACATTTCCTACAGAGACCATCAGGTCATCATCAATATAAAGGATATTATCTAAACATTTCCTACAGAGACCATCAGGTCATCATCAATATAAAGGATATTATCTAAACATTTCCTACAGAGACCATCAGGTCATCATCAATATAAAGGATATTATCTAAACATTTCCTACAGAGACCATCAGGTCATCATCAATATAAAGGATATTATCTAAACATTACCTACAGAGACCATCAGGTCATCATCAATATAAAGGATATTTAAAAACATTTCCTACAGAGACCATCAGGTCATCATCAATATAAAGGATATTTAAAAACATTTCCTACAGAGACCATCAGGTCGTCATCAATATAAAGGAGATTATCTAAACATTTCCTACAGAGACCATCAGGTCATCATCAATATAAAGGATATTATCTAAACATTACCTACAGAGACCATCAGGTCATCATCAATATAAAGGATATTATCTAAACATTTCCTACAGAGACCATCAGGTCATCATCAATATAAAGGATATTATCTAAACATTTCCTACAGAGACCATCAGGTCATCATCAATATAAAGGATATTATCTAAACATTTCCTACAGAGACCATCAGGTCATCATCAATATAAAGGATATTATCTAAACATTTCCTACAGAGACCATCAGGTCATCATCAATATAAAGGATATTATCTAAACATTTCCTATAGAGACCATCAGGTCATCATCAATATAAAGGATATTATCTAAACATTTCCTACAGAGACCATCAGGTCATCATCAATATAAAGGATATTATCTAAACATTTCCTACAGAGACCATCAGGTCATCATCAATATAAAGGATATTTAAAAACATTTCCTACAGAGACCATCAGGTCATCATCAATATAAAGGATATTATCTAAACATTTCCTACAGAGACCATCAGGTCATCATCAATATAAAGGATATTATCTAAACATTACCTACAGAGACCATCAGGTCATCATCAATATAAAGGATATTATCTAAACATTTCCTACAGAGACCATCAGGTCATCATCAATATAAAGGATATTATCTAAACATTTCCTACAGAGACCATCAGGTCATCATCAATATAAAGGATATTATCTAAACATTTCCTACAGAGACCATCAGGTCATCATCAATATAAAGGATATTATCTAAACATTTCCTACAGAGACCATCAGGTCATCATCAATATAAAGGATATTATCTAAACATTTCCTACAGAGACCATCAGGTCATCATCAATATAAAGGATATTATCTAAACATTACCTACAGAGACCATCAGGTCATCATCAATATAAAGGATCATATCTCAAGCCTGCTCTCTCTATTGAATGTTTGACGACTTAACTTCATAATAATTAGCCTAGACTTACCAGAGTCTGTCTGTCTTTCCTTCAAATCAACACATTTATCCGACTTCTAATTGTACAGAGAAATATGTGCCACAGTTTCTACAGCCATTTTGTAACTGCGTGGGCTACAAACTTATTTATAATTTCACGTGAGGAAATCACATATTTTCTGACGCTCTTGCAGAGGAAGTAGTCTATATTACAAACTTCAAAATCCTTTTTATATTAATCTCAAATACACTACAAGTTTTAAATTCCCTACATTGCAGGAAAGTTCTCATGCAAAAGGTTATACAGTTCAGATCCTGTACAGAGTTTGTCTTTGGTTTCGGGAAGGCTGAAAGATAACATTGAAATCCCCCCAAGTATTGAAAACAGGATGTTAACTTAGTCACAAGGTTGCGCTAACTACAGTAGTGTTGCAAAATCCTTTACACCCCACTCTTCCCCATCAGTCTTAAGAACAAAACATGTGGTTTAATGTAGATACATTTAGATACAACAGAAACAACATGTGGTATTCTCAACTTCTCTTTTAACAGAACAGAGACATTTCAGAGGAAAGAATGGTGGGAAGTGTTATAGGAGGACGGGTTCATTTTTATGGCTGAAATGGAATAAATAAATGAATTCCATTTATTCCATTCCAGTCTTCACACTGAGCCTGTCCTCATATTGCTCCTCCACCAGCCTCCTCTGGTTTGTATGTGAAAGTATGCAGGTATTCATGTTGTTGTGGAGGCAAATTATATTTAAACAAAATACTTTTAAAAGGTATAATGCAGCCGTAAAAATAAAATAAAATCAGACAGTAGAATCAGACCTGCTCCCTGACTTTTAACACTAGAATCAGTCCTATATGATAATATCAGTTTTTACCTTTATTTAACTAGGCAAATCAGTTGAGAAAAAATTATTATTTTCAATGACGGCCTACGAACAGTGGGTTAACTGCCTTGTTCAGGGGCAGAACGACAGATTTTTACCTTCTCAGCTCAGGGATTCGATCCAGCAACCTTTCAAGTACTGGCTCAACACTCTAACCAGTTGGCTACCTGCCGCCTCTACACTCTAACCACTAGACTACCTGTCGCCTCTACACTCTAACCACTAGACTACCTGCCACCTCTACACTCTAACCACTAGGCTACCTGCCGCCCCTCCACTCTAACCACTAGGCTACCTGCCGCCTCTCCACTCTAACCACTAGGCTACCTGCCGCCCCTCCACTCTAACCACTAGGCTACCTGCCGCCTCTCCACTCTAACCACTAGGCTACCTGCCGCCTCTACACTCTAACCACTAGGCTTCCTGCCGCCCCTCCACTCTAACCACTAGGCTACCTGCCGCCTCTACACTCTAACCACTAGGCTACCTGCCTCCCCTCCACTCTAACCACTAGGCTACCTGCCACCCCTCCACTCTAACCACTAGGCTACCTGCCGCCCCTCCACTCTAACCACTAGGCTACCTGCCGCCCCTCCACTCTAACCACTAGGCTACCTGCCACCCCTCCACTCTAACCACTAGGCTCCCTGCCCCCCCTCCACTCTAACCACTAGGCTACCTGCCTCCCCTCCACTCTAACCACTAGGCTACCTGCCCCCCCTCCACTCTAACCACTAGGCTACCTGCCGCCCCTCCACTCTAACCACTAGGCTACCTGCCGCCTCTCCACTCTAACCACTAGGCTACCTGCCGCCCCTCCACTCTAACCACTAGGCTACCTGCCGCCTCTCCACTCTAACCACTAGGCTACCTGCCGCCTCTCCACTCTAACCACTAGGCTTCCTGCCGCCCCTCCACTCTAACCACTAGGCTACCTGCCGCCTCTACACTCTAACCACTAGGCTACCTGCCTCCCCTCCACTCTAACCACTAGGCTACCTGCCACCCCTCCACTCTAACCACTAGGCTACCTGCCGCCCCTCCACTCTAACCACTAGGCTACCTGCCGCCCCTCCACTCTAACCACTAGGCTACCTGCCACCCCTCCACTCTAACCACTAGGCTCCCTGCCCCCCCTCCACTCTAACCACTAGGCTACCTGCCTCCCCTCCACTCTAACCACTAGGCTACCTGCCCCCCCTCCACTCTAACCACTAGGCTACCTGCCGCCCCTCCACTCTAACCACTAGGCTCCCTGCCCCCCCTCCACTCTAACCACTAGGCTACCTGCCGCCCCTCCACTCTAACCACTAGGCTACCTGCCGCCTCTCCACTCTAACCACTAGGCTACCTGCCGCCTCTACACTCTAACCACTAGGCTTCCTGCCGCCCCTCCACTCTAACCACTAGGCTACCTGCCGCCTCTACACTCTAACCACTAGGCTACCTGCCTCCCCTCCACTCTAACCACTAGGCTACCTGCCACCCCTCCACTCTAACCACTAGGCTACCTGCCGCCCCTCCACTCTAACCACTAGGCTACCTGCCGCCCCTCCACTCTAACCACTAGGCTACCTGCCACCCCTCCACTCTAACCACTAGGCTCCCTGCCCCCCCTCCACTCTAACCACTAGGCTACCTGCCTCCCCTCCACTCTAACCACTAGGCTACCTGCCCCCCCTCCACTCTAACCACTAGGCTACCTGCCGCCCCTCCACTCTAACCACTAGGCTCCCTGCCCCCCCTCCACTCTAACCACTAGGCTACCTGCCCCCCCTCCACTCTAACCACTAGGCTACCTGCCGCCTCTACACTCTAACCACTAGGCTACCTGCCGCCTCTACACTCTAACCACTAGGCTACCTGCCGCCTCTACACTCTAACCACTAGGCTACCTGCCGCCTCTACACTCTAACCACTAGGCTACCTGCCGCCCCCAAATGAGGCCTAACTGAATGATAAGAAGGATGAAGGGGTTGATGTAATGTAGAAAGACAATAGTGTAATGATGAGTTTGTGTTCTGCCTATTTATCAGCAGCAAATCATTTGACCACACCCCTTGTGGGTTAATAATATTCTCTTTTATGTTTTACTTTCCACAAATAAACTGTTGTGGGTCTGTTTTATTGACTGTAACTCGAACACTAATCACATGTATTGTAAGGAAATGAACACATGCTATGAGTTACAGTAGGCCTTTAGAGTGATGTAAAACATGTCCTGGACTCTGTCCAAGTTGATGAGCGGGAAACAAACAATAGCAGTCAACCTTCACAGCCGGCCCATCGACACTACTCCTAAACTGTACCAAAACTAATTTCACACATGATAAGAGTTATCCTGATCAGCTGGCCCATCGACACTACTCCTAAACTGTACCACAACTAATTTCACACATGAAAAGAGTTATCCTGATCAGCTGGCCCATCGACACTACTCCTAAACTGTACCACAACTAATTTCACACATGATAAGAGTTATCCTGATCAGCCGGCCCATCGACACTACTCCTAAACTATACCAAAACTAATTTCACACATGATAAGAGTTATCCTGATCAGCTGGCCCATCGACACTACTCCTAAACTGTACCAAAACTAATTTCACACATGATAAGAGTTATCCTGATCAGCTGGCCCATCGACACTACTCCTAAACTATACCAAAACTAATTTCACACATGATAAGAGTTATCCTGATCAGCCGGCCCATCGACACTACTCCTAAACTATACCACAACTAATTTCACACATGATAAGAGTTATCCTGATCAGCTGGCCCATCGACACTACTCCTAAACTGTACCAAAACTAATTTCACACATGATAAGAGTTATCCTGATCAGCTGGCCCATCGACACTACTCCTAAACTGTACCAAAACTAATTTCACACATGATAAGAGTTATCCTGATCAGCTGGCCCATCGACACTACTCCTAAACTGTACCACAACTAATTTCACACATGATAAGAGTTATCCTGATCAGCCGGCCCATCGACACTACTCCTAAACTATACCAAAACTAATTTCACACATGATAAGAGTTATCCTGATCAGCCGGCCCATCGACACTACTCCTAAACTATACCAAAACTAATTTCACACATGAAAATAGTTATCCTGTAGACAAGGTTACGTTTACAATAATCTGATGAGTGACAATATTAGGCCTATCAGTTGTCATATTGAACATGAAGAGGTGTGAGCATCTTGTAATTGACAGATGCAGTGAAAGGAGCATCTCTTTATCAAATCCTCCTTCAGAGTCACATGCAGGTTAAACATTGTGATTTCTATATAGTACTGTATCAGAAAGAGCAGATTCTGCAGGTTAAACATTGTGTTTCTATATAGTACTGTATCTGAAAGAGCAGATTCTGCAGGTTAAACATTGTGATTTCTATATAGTACTGTATCTGAAAGAGCAGATTCTGCAGGTTAAACATTGTGATTTCTATATAGTACTGTATCTGAAAGAGCAGATTCTGCAGGTTAAACATTGTGATTTCTATATAGTACTGTATCTGAAAGAGCAGATTCTGCAGGTTAAACATTGTGATTTCTATATAATACTGTATCTGAAAGAGCAGATTCTGCAGGTAAAACATTGTGATTTCTATATAGTACTGTATCTGAAAGAGCAGATTCTGCAGGTTAAACATTGTGATTTCTATATAGTACTGTATCTGAAAGAGCAGATTCTGCAGTTTCCTTGACACTTACCTTTATCAAATAACTCTCAACATTCAAGAGGTGCAGCTTTATTTCCAAAGTTCAATTTTTCTTCAACAATATCCGTGTTGTCCATGTTTTAATCACATGACCACTCCAGCAGCAGCATTGATCTGGCGACTAAGCAAAAACTAGTAACACAATCAAATTAAAATCAGCTATTCTGTCGTCAATGGATGAACGGCCAATAGAAACCAGATAGAAACTGATCGTGGTGCATGTGACTTCAGGTCTGGTTAGCCACAGATGTAGAAACCAACTTGCTCAAGGTCTTTCCATGTCTGGGGAAAGATGAAACCAGGCCAGCGGGTGACTGTCTGAGACTGTCTGAGACTGTGGTTTTGAGTCACGTGGAGCCTTACATGGGCAAATGCAGAAATGTGACCATGGACAGCTTCTTCACATCAATTTCCCTCAGACAAGTTGATTGCGAAGAAGACTAGCATGCTAGGACAGTGAACACACAAAGAAGACTAGCCTGCTATGAACAGTGAACACACAAAGAAGACTAGCCTGCTATGAACAGTGAACACACAAAGAAGACTAGCCTGCTATGAACAGTGAACACACAAAGAAGACTAGCCTGCTATGAACAGTGAACACACAAAGAAGACTAGCCTGCTATGAACAGTGAACACACAAAGAAGACTAGCCTGCTATGAACAGTGAACACACAAAGAAGACTAGCCTGCTATGAACAGTGAACACACAAAGAAGACTAGCCTGCTATGAACAGTGAACACACAAAGAAGACTAGCCTGCTATGAACAGTGAACACACAAAGAAGACTAGCCTAGCCAGGTCATTACAGTATATACAGTATCTCTACCATATACAGACACCAACTAGTATCCCCTTTATGATCTAGCCAGGTCATTACAGTATATACAGTATCTCTACCATATACAGACACCAACTAGTATCCCCTTTATGATCTAGCCAGGTCATTACAGTATATACAGTATCTCTACCATCTAGCCAGGTCATTACAGTATATACAGTATCTCTACCCTATACAGACACCAACTAGTATCCCCTTTATGATATAGCCAGGTCATTACAGTATATACAGTATCTCTACCATCTGCCAGACACCAACTAGTATCCCCTTTATGATCTAGCCAGGCCATTACAGTATATACAGTATCTCTACCATATACAGACACCAACTAGTATCCCCTTTATGATCTAGCCAGGTCATTACAGTATATACAGTATCTCTACCATCTAGCCAGGTCATTACAGTATATACAGTATCTCTACCATCTAGCCAGGTCATTACAGTATATACAGTATCTCTACCATATACAGACACCAACTAGTATCCCCTTTATGATCTAGCCAGGTCATTACAGTATATAAAGTATCTCTACCATATACAGACACCAACTAGTATCCCCTTTATGATCAAGCCAGGTCATTACAGTATATACAGTATCTCTACCATATACAGACACCAACTAGTATCCCCTTTATGATCTAGCCAGGTCATTACAGTATATACAGTATCTCTACCATATACAGACACCAACTAGTATCCCCTTTATGATCTAGCCAGGTCATTACAGTATCTCTACCATATACAGACACCAACTAGTATCCCCTTTATGATCTAGCCAGGTCATTACAGTATATACAGTATCTCTACCATATACAGACACCAACTAGTATCCCCTTTATGATCTAGCCAGGTCATTACAGTATATACAGTATCTCTACCATCTGCCAGACACCAACTAGTATCCCCTTTATGATCTAGCCAGGTCATTACAGTATATACAGTATCTCTACCATCTGCCAGACACCAACTAGTATCCCCTTTATGATCTAGCCAGGTCATTACAGTATATACAGTATCTCTACCATATACAGACACCAACTAGTATCCCCTTTATGATCTAGCCAGGTCATTACAGTATATACAGTATCTCTACCATCTAGCCAGGTCATTACAGTATATACAGTATCTCTACCATATACAGACACCAACTAGTATTCCCTTTATGATCTAGCCAGGTCATTACAGTATATACAGTATCTCTACCATATACAGACACCAACTAGTATCCCCTTTATGATCTAGCCAGGTCATTACAGTATATACAGTATCTCTACCATATACAGACACCAACTAGTATCCCCTTTATGATCTAGCCAGGTCATTACAGTATATACAGTATCTCTACCATATACAGACACCAACTACTATCCCCTTTATGATCTAGCCAGGTCATTACAGTATATACAGTATCTCTACCATATACAGACACCAACTAGTATCCCCTTTATGATCTAGCCAGGTCATTACAGTATATAAAGTATCTCTACCATATACAGACACCAACTAGTATCCCCTTTATGATCAAGCCAGGTCATTACAGTATATACAGTATCTCTACCATATACAGACACCAACTAGTATCCCCTTTATGATCTAGCCAGGTCATTACAGTATATACAGTATCTCTACCATATACAGACACCAACTAGTATCCCCTTTATGATCTAGCCAGGTCATTACAGTATCTCTACCATATACAGACACCAACTAGTATCCCCTTTATGATCTAGCCAGGTCATTACAGTATATACAGTATCTCTACCATATACAGACACCAACTAGTATCCCCTTTATGATCTAGCCAGGTCATTACAGTATATACAGTATCTCTACCATCTGCCAGACACCAACTAGTATCCCCTTTATGATCTAGCCAGGTCATTACAGTATATACAGTATCTCTACCATCTGCCAGACACCAACTAGTATCCCCTTTATGATCTAGCCAGGTCATTACAGTATATACAGTATCTCTACCATATACAGACACCAACTAGTATCCCCTTTATGATCTAGCCAGGTCATTACAGTATATACAGTATCTCTACCATCTAGCCAGGTCATTACAGTATATACAGTATCTCTACCATATACAGACACCAACTAGTATTCCCTTTATGATCTAGCCAGGTCATTACAGTATATACAGTATCTCTACCATATACAGACACCAACTAGTATCCCCTTTATGATCTAGCCAGGTCATTACAGTATATACAGTATCTCTACCATATACAGACACCAACTAGTATCCCCTTTATGATCTAGCCAGGTCATTACAGTATATACAGTATCTCTACCATATACAGACACCAACTACTATCCCCTTTATGATCTAGCCAGGTCATTACAGTATATACAGTATCTCTACCATATACAGACACCAACTAGTATCCCCTTTATGATCTAGCCAGGTCATTACAGTATATACAGTATCTCTACCATCTGCCAGACACCAACTAGTATCCCCTTTATGATCTAGCCAGGTCATTACAGTATATACAGTATCTCTACCATATACAGACACCAACTAGTATCACCTTTATGATCTAGCCAGGTCATTACAGTATATACAGTATCTCTACCATATACAGACACCAACTAGTACCCCCTTTATGATATAGCCAGGTCATTACAGTATATACAGTATCTCTACCATATACAGACACCAACTAGTATCCCCTTTATGATCTAGCCAGGTCATTACAGTATATACAGTATCTCTACCATATACAGACACCAACTAGTATCCCCTTTATGATCTAGCCAGGTCATTACAGTATATACAGTATCTCTACCATATACAGACACCAACTAGTATCCCCTTTATGATCTAGCCAGGTCATTACAGTATATACAGTATCTCTACCATATACAGACACCAACTAGTATCCCCTTTATGATCTAGCTAGGTCATTACAGTATATACAGTATCTCTACCATCTGCCAGACACCAACTAGTATCCCCTTTATTATCTAGCTTGGCCATTACAGTATATACAGTATCTCTACCATATACAGACACCAACTAGTATCCCCTTTATGATCTAGCCAGGTCATTACAGTATATACAGTATCTCTACCATCTGCCAGACACCAACTAGTATCCCCTTTATGATCTAACCAGGTCATTACAGTATATACAGTATCTCTACCATATACAGACACCAACTAGTATCCCCTTTATGATCTAGCCAGGTCATTACAGTATATACAGTATCTCTACCATATACAGACACCAACTAGTATCCCCTTTATGATCTAGCCAGGTCATTACACTATATACAGTATCTCTACCATATACAGACACCAACTAGTATCCCCTTTATTATCTAGCCAGGTCATTACAGTATATACAGTATCTCTACCATATACAGACACCAACTAGTATCCCCTTTATGATCTAGCCAGGTCATTATAGTATATACAGTATCTCTACCATATACAGACACCAACTAGTATCCCCTTTATGATCTAGCCAGGTCATTACAGTATATACAGTATCTCTACCATATACAGACAGCAACTAGTATCCCCTTTATGATCTAGCCAGGTCATTACAGTATATACAGTATCTCTACCATATACAGACACCAACTAGTATCCCCTTTATGATCTAGCCAGGTCATTATAGTATATACAGTATCTCTACCATATACAGACACCAACTAGTATCCCCTTTATGATCTAGCCAGGTCATTACAGTATATACAGTATCTCTACCATATACAGACAGCAACTAGTATCCCCTTTATGATCTAGCCAGGTCATTACAGTATATACAGTATCTCTACCATATACAGACACCAACTAGTATCCCCTTTATGATCTAGCCAGGTCATTACAGTATATACAGTATCTCTACCATATACAGACACCAACTAGTATCCCCTTTATGTTCTAGCCAGGTCATTACAGTATATACAGTATCTCTACCATATACAGACACCAACTAGTATCCCCTTTATGATCTAGCCAGGTCATTACAGTATATACAGTATCTCTACCATATACAGACACCAACTAGTATCCCCTTTATGATCTAGCCAGGTCATTACAGTATATACAGTATCTCTACCATATACAGACACCAACTACTATCCCCTTTATGATCTAGCCAGGCCATTACAGTATATACAGTATCTCTACCATCTGCCAGACACCAACTAGTATCCCCTTTATGATCTAGCCAGGTCATTACAGTATATACAGTATCTCTACCATCTGCCAGACACCAACTAGTATCCCCTTTATGATCTAGCCAGGTCATTACAGTATATACAGTATCTCTACCATCTGCCAGACACCAACTAGTATCCCCTTTATGATCTAGCCAGGTCATTACAGTATATACAGTATCTCTACCATATACAGACACCAACTAGTATCCCCTTTATGATCTAGCCAGGCCATTACAGTATATACAGTATCTCTACCATATACAGACACCAACTAGTATCCCCTTTATGATCTAGCCAGGTCATTACAGTATATACAGTATCTCTACCATATACAGACACCAACTAGTATCCCCTTTATGATCTAGCCAGGTCATTACAGTATATACAGTATCTCTACCATATACAGACCGTCTTCCATCTGCCAGACACCAACTAGTATCCCCTTTATTATATTACATTCATATTATTACTTTTAGATGTCAAGACTCTGTAAAATGAGGTACTTGCTGCTGGACTGTTGCAGTGTTCTACAATGTGCTCGACATGGCTGCTATCAACACGTGTTGTACAAGCAATGCCTTGTCAAGACAGTCAGCAGGAGAGATTTCATGATGGATCTGGCATGTGAGCTTTGTGAGAACCACATGAACGCAGAGAAAGAAGCTACAGTCACCAAGCAGGAAGCAGGTCCTGTTCTCTCTCTTCCCCCAGGCACCACATCTCCCTCGGGGGAGAAAGAAGCTACAGTCACCAAGCAGGAAGCAGGTCCTGCTCTCCCTTTTCCCCCAGGCACCACATCTCCCTCGGGGGAGAAAGAAGCTACAGTCACCAAGCAGGCAGCAGGTCCTGTTCTCCCTTTTCCCCCAGGCACCACATCTCCCTCGGGGGAGAAAGAAGACAGAATGTCAAGTCGGCAGGTGCCCACCGAACAAGGCCAATGAAAACCGATTAGATTTGTTTGTGGACGCGAAGCATAAAGAGAAGATGGGATTGATTCACGTGTAAAGGCGCGGTACAGTGTCTGATACAATCAACAAATTATTGTTTTAATATCTTGTCATCAATATATTTCCACAAATATTTATTTATGAAATTCATCTTTTACAATTGTTCACTGTTTTTTTTGTTTCTAATTTGTCAAAAGAAACTGTAAATTGACTTTATTAATTACTATAACTCTATTACTAATCAAATCTACAAATACAGTTGATCAAATGGATTCCACTGTAGTGTTTTATTGTCAGGGAAATAGGCTGTAGGACAATTTTATTTTCTACTTTGTAGAATTAACAATTGTTGTTATTTTATTTATATATTTCCACTCATATTTCTTCATGTAATTTATCCTTTACAATAGTTTATACACTATGTATCAAGTGTTTATTTAACAAACCATGTTTTCACACTTTGCACCTTGCTGGTTGATATGCATCTGATGCTTATGCTAATGTGGACGCCTGGCAACTTTCTCTAGCGGGGACGTATAGGCTGATAGACCAGGTGGTTCTGGTGTTAAGGACTGGTAGATGGGTGTTCTGATAGGCTGATAGACCAGGTGGTTCTAGTGTTAAGGACTGGTAGATGGGTGTTCTGATAGGCTGAAAGACCAGGTGGTTCTAGTGTTAAGGACTGGTAGATGGGTGTTCTGATAGGCTGATAGACCAGGTGGTTCTAGTGTTAAGGACTGGTAGATGGGTGTTCTGATAGGCTGATAGACCAGGTGGTTCTAGTGTTAATGACTGGTAGATGGGTGTTCTGATAGGGTGATAGACCAGGTGGTTCTAGTGATAAGGACTGGAAGATGGGTGTTCTGATAGGCTGAAAGACCAGGTGGTTCTAGTGTTAAGGACTGGTAGATGGGTGTTCTGATAGGCTGATAGACCAGGTGGTTCTAGTGTTAAGGACTGGTAGATGGGTGTTCTGATAGGCTGATAGACCAGGTGGTTCTAGTGTTACGGACTGGTAGATGGGTGTTCTGATAGGCTGATAGACCAGGTGGTTCTAGTGTTAAGGACTGGTAGATGGGTGTTCTGATAGGCTGATAGACCAGGTGGTTCTAGTGTTACGGACTGGTAGATGGGTGTTCTGATAGGCTGATAGACCAGGTGGTTCTAGTGTTAAGGACTGGTAGATGGGTGTTCTGATAGGCTGATAGACCAGGTGGTTCTAGTGATAAGGACTGGTAGATGGGTGTTCTGATAGGCTGATAGACCAGGTGGTTCTAGTGTTAAGGACTGGTAGATGGGTGTTCTGATAGGCTGATAGACCAGGTGGTTCTAGTGTTAAGGACTGGTAGATGGGTGTTGACCATTCACTCATGCTGACCGGCTCCAGTACTTTGTTCTTGACTAAAGCCTCCAAGTCAGCCTAGACTTTTGGTCTGATAGCATAAGATACAGGTCCTGCTTTCAGAAACTTTGGTTTGCTGTCTGGCTTAATGCCAAGCTTCCCTGTGATGTCGTTCATACAACCCTGTTGTCCGTTAAATCCATCTGTTTCTTTAAGATGGCAGGTAGGTCTCTGTCTCTATATGTGTCATTGTATTCCCTGATGGCCAGTCCAGTGTGATTTTCTCCAACTATGAACATCCCAGTAGTGATGTATAGTCTCCCTTCACAACATAGCAGCTTTTCAGTTGGTCTGTTTACCTGAACTGTGACTTCAGTGATGTCTCTCAAGGTGACAGATTCACCTGTGTAAGTCTTTAACACGAGGTGCACTGGTTAAAGTGGAAGGTGTTTCAGTGTCTTTTTTCTGGCACAAGAGATACAGCTGCCCCTGTGTTAATCTCCATACCGGGAGACATAGTAGCCGTGCAGCCCGCCAGGAAAAAGTCTGTATTTTCAGTGTGACTTCCTGGTCTGATGAGTCACTCCCCTCAGTGTTCTCTTACTCAGCAGTGTGAACATGTCTATTGGTCTTTCCTTGGAATGTCTGTTTCTTGTTTTCAGTATGATGCTTTCTCTGTTCTCTTTTTGTTTCTGGAGACTTGTTCGATGTGGTCCTTTTTAACAGAGGCTGGACAATCCATGTCCTTACACCAGCATGTAGAATCCTAACATCCCTTTATACCACAGGCTGGACAATCCATGTCCTTACACCAGCATGTAGAATCCTGACATCCCTTTATACCACAGGCTGGGCAATCCATGTCCTTACACCAGCATGTAGAATCCTGACATCCCTTTATACCACAGGCTGGACAATCCATGTCCTTACACCAGCATGTAGAATCCTGACATCCCTTTATACCACAGGCTGGACAATCCATGTCCTTACACCAGCATGTAGAATCCTGACATCCCTTTATACCACAGGCTGGACAATCCATGTCCTTACACCAGCATGTAGAATCCTGACATCCCTTTATACCACAGGCTGGACAATCCATGTCCTTACACCAGCATGTAGAATCCTGACATCCCTTTATACCACAGGCTGGACAATCCATGTCCTTACACCAGCATGTAGAAGAAGCCTGATTTCCCACCTTGCCACAGTGGAAGCATGTGACTTGATTTTCCTGTCTCTGATTTTCAGTTGAAACTCTGCGCACTTTTCCTTTTTTTGTGATCAACTTTTTTATTTATTATAAAGGAACACAGACAAGAACAAAAAGCAGCAGGAATGGTTATACAGCTAGAGACACAATACTGTTAATATATATATTAGAACTAATAGCAGCAGGAATGGTTATACAGCTAGAGACACAATACTGTTAATATATATATCAGAACAAATAGCAGCAGGAATGGTTATACAGCTAGAGACACAATACTGTTCAAATATAAATATCAGTATATTATGTAAACCAGGTATTGCAGGTAAATACAATTATAATTAACCACATATAAAATCACTCACCTGAGCTGCATCAACCCCTCCTGGGACCACCCCAACCCACCCTCCATCCCCTCCTGGGACCACCCCAACCCACCCTCCATCCTCTCCTGGGACCACCCCAACCCACCCTCCAACCCCTCCTGGGACCACCCCAACCCACCCTCCATCCCCTCCTGGGACCACCCCAACCCACCCTCCATCCTCTCCTGGGACCACCCCAACCCACCCTCCAACCCCTCCTGGTACCACCCCAACCCACCCTCCAACCCCTCCTGGGACCACCCCAACCCACCCTCCATCCCCTCCTGGGACCACCCCAACCCACCCTCCATCCCCTCCTGGGACCAACCCAACCCACCCTCCTACACCTCCTGGGACCAACCCAACCCACCCTCCAACCCCTCCTGGGACCACCCCAACCCACCCTCCATCCCCTCCTGGGACCAACCCAACCCACCCTCCTACACCTCCTGGGACCAACCCAACCCACCCTCCAACACCTCCTGGGACAGATTTTGACTCATATTGAGTGATAAGACTGAGCTATTTAAAAACACTTTTTCAACATTTCAAGATAGCAGTTAGTTCAGTTTGATCTTATTAAAGACAGCTGTATCATTTTTTTATTCATTTTGACATATTGTTTGGGACGACTTTTTTTGCTCTGTTTGAAGGCTGTCAGTTTCTTCTCAGGAAGAGAATCCCTTAGCCTTTCGACTAATTTTGGGTTAGTTCGACAAATTTTTGGTTAGTTCTCTCAAGAAGAACTAACCCATCTCAACATGACAGAAAGTAAGACAGGGAAACCCATCTCAACATGACAGAAAGTAAGACAGGAGAACCTATTTCAACATGACGGAGAGTAAGACAGGAGAACCTATTTCAACATGACAGAGAGTAAGTCAGGAGTCCCTGACCTTATCTTCTCTCAAGAAGATGTCTGGTAGGCCCATTTAAATACCTTTTTTGGACATTTCAAGAGCCGTCCGCCAGTCCGGAGCCGCCAGAGCCGCCCGCCAGTCCAGAGCCGCCCGCCAGTCCGGAGCTGCCCGCCAGTCCAGAGCCGCCCGCCAGTCCAGAGCCGCCCGCCAGTCCAGAGCCACCTAAGTGGGCGAAGCCTAGGGTGGAGCGGAGTCCACGTCCCGAACCTAAGCCACCTCCAGTATAGGTGGGTTGGGGAGGGGGGGTGTAGCACTAGTGCCGTCGTTGACGGCAGCCACCCTCCCTTCCCTCCCTTTTTGTTTAGGGGGTATTTGGGTTTTGTTTTTGTTCTTGTTTTGGGGGGGATTTAGGTTTTTCTTTTTAGGTGCATTCTGGGGTCTGCACCTTTAGGGGGGGTACTGTCATGTCCTGACCAGCAGAGGGAGTAATTGTATTATATTTGGTCAGGACGTGGCAGAGGGGTATTTGTTTCATATGGTTCGGGTTGTGTGTGTTATTTAAGGGGTGTTTGATTTATGTAGTCTGGGGTTTAAGTTTTGTTCTAGTGTTGGTGTCACGTCCTGACCAGCAGATGGAGCTATTGTTTTAGTTTTGGGGTCAGGACGTGGCAGTTTTGTGTATGAGAATGTTTGTATTGTTGATTGGGACTTCCAATTGAAGGCAGGTGTGTTGAGTTGCCGTTGATTGGAAGTCCTATATAGGTGTGTGTGTTTTTCTTTGGGGTTATTGGTGGTTGTTCTTGCACTGCGTTTTTGTATGCCTGTAAGACTGTCCCTGTTGTGTTTATTGTTTTTTCAGTGGATGCTTTACTCCTTTTTTTAAAATTAAAATATGAGCATCCATATTCCCGCTGCGCCTTGGTCCTCCTTTCAACAGCACGAAGGATTTTGTGACAGAACCACCCACCAAAGGACCAAGCAGCAGAAGAGGAGGAAGCCACTGGAGAAAAAAATGGAGGAATGGACCTGGCAGGACGAAAGACAATTCTGGGAGGACAAGTTAAGGGAGCTAAGGGAACCTGAGAGGCAGCCCCAACATTTTTTTTGGGGGGGGCACACGAGTAGTTTGGCCAGGCCAGGGAAGAGCCATAAGCCAGCTACCCGTGACTACAGGGAGGTGCGTATGAGGTGGAGGGCGCCATGTTACGCTGAGGTACGCACCATCTCGCCTATACGGACGCACAGCCCAGTCCACCCGGTACCAGCGCCCCGCAGGTGCCAGGGCAAGGTGAGCATCGAGCGGAAGGGGTCAAGCCAACCCTGCACTCAAGACCACCAGTGCGCCCTTTCGGTCCGGTGTTTCCCGCTAGACGCACTAGCATGGAGGTGCGTGTCTCCAGGCTGGCACGTCCAGTACCAGCCCCACGCATCAGGAGTCTAGTGCGTCAGCCCAGTCTCGCCAGGCGTAAGTCGCCAGAGCTGCCCGCAAGTCAACAGTCACCAGAGCTGCCCGCAAGTCAACAGTCGCCAGAGCTGCCCGCCAGTCAACAGTCGCCAGAGCTGCCCGCCAGTCAACAGTCACCAGAGCTGCCCGCCAGTCGTACGTCGCCAGAGCTGCCCGCCAGTCGTACGTCGCCAGAGCTGCCCGCCAGTCAACAGTCACCAGAGCCGCCTGCTAGTCAGAAGCTGCCAGAGTGGCCCGACTGCCCGGAACTGCCAGAGTGGCCCGACTGCCCGGTTCTGCCAGGGTGGCCAGACTGCCCGGTTCTGCCAGGGTGGCCAGACTGCCCGGTTCTGCCAGACTGCCCGGTTCTGCCAGAGTGGCCAGACTGCCCGGTTCTGCCAGAGTGGCCAGACTGCCTGGTTCTGCCAGAGTGGCCAGACTGCCTGGTTCTGCCAGAGTGGCCAGACTGCCCGGTTCTGCCAGAGTGGCCCGACTGCCCGGTTCTGCCAGAGTGGCCCGACTGCCCGGTTCTGCCAGAGGTGCCTGCCTGCCCGGATCTGCCAGGGTGCCCTGCCTGCCCTCCGGCCCAGCCCGAGTGGCCCTCCTGTCCTCCGGCCCAGCCCAAGTGGCCCTCCTGTCCTCCGGCCCAGCCCGACTGGCCCTCCTGCACCCCAGCCCAGCCCGAGTGGCCCTCCTGCCCCCCGGCCCAGCCCGAGTGGCCCTCCTGCCCTCCGGCCCAGCCCGAGTGGCCCTCCTGTCCTCCGGCCCAGCCCGAGTGGTCCTCCTGTCCTCCGGCCCAGCCCGAGTGGCCCTCCTGTCCTCCGGCCCAGCCCGAGTGGTCCTCCTGTCCTCCGGCCCAGCCCGAGTGGTCCTCCTGTCCTCCGGCCCAGCCCGAGTGGCCCGCATGTCTTCCGACCCAGCCCGAGTGGTCGGTCTGCCAGGGTCAGCCCGAGTGGCCCGTCTGCCCGGTGCAGCTATCGGCGCCACCAAAGTGGGCGACGCCGAAGGTGGAGCGAGGTCCACGTCCTGCACCTGAGCCACCTCCAGGATAGGTGGGTTGGGGAGGGAGGGTGTAGCACAGTGCCGTCGGTGACAGCAGCCACCCCCCTTCCCTCCCTTATTGTTTAGGGGTTATTGTTTATGGGTTTTTTGTTGGTGTTTTCTGTTGGTAGGTGCATTCCGGGGTCTGCACCTTTAGGGGGGGTACTGTCACGTCCTGACCAGCAGATGGAGCTATTGTTTTAGTTTTGGGGTCAGGACGTGGCAGTTTTGTGTATGGGAATGTTTGTATTGTTGATTGGGACTTCCAATTGAAGGCAGGTGTGTTGAGTTGCCTTTGATTGGAAGTCCTATATAGGTGTGTGTGTTTTTCTTTGGGGTTGTGGGTGGTTGTTCTTGCACTGCGTTTTTGTATGCCTGTAAGACTGTCCCTGTTGTGTTTATTGTTTTTTCAGTGGATGCTTTACTCCTTTTTTAAAAATTAAAATATGAGCATCCATATTCCCGCTGCGCCTTGGTCCTCCTTTCAACAGCACGATGGATTTTGTGACAGTTGGTTTTCTATGGTTTATCTAGTTGTTCTGTTTCTTTGTTAGTCTGTGTGGCTCCCGATCAGGAACAGCTGTATGTCGTTGTTCCTGATTGGGAGTCATGTATTAGGAGTGTGTTTTCACCTGGGGTTTGTGGGTTGTTGATTTTGCACTGCTGTATGTAAGTCCAAAAAATGACAAACCGACAGACAGGCTTTCTTGTTTTCCGTGTTCATTTTATTCTAATTAAATAGAAGAATGAGCATTCCCATCTGCGTTTTGTCATCCATTCACCACGACAGCCATTACAACATGAGACAGGGAGAAGCAATGTAAAATCAATAATGAAATTGTTTCCACAATTAACATGCTTTTTCTTGTTTCAAGTATGTTTTATTATGAAAAGTACAATATAACCATATATACTTGTACAACTATGGAGCGTATGTCCACATATAATTGTACAATTTGTTTTTCCAACATAAAAGACAAGAAATGATCACATTGGTATTTTAACAGTGTTATTGTAAGAGTTTAAATGTTTAAACAGAGGATACATCTAAAACAGGATAAAACAAGTGCAGTATGTTGTGAGAATGTTACTTTAACGTCGACTCATAACGTCACACTATAACTTCATGGGAGTCTTGTGGAAAGACTGCATGTTGTTTTGGGTGGATTGAGTGACGTCTACAAGCCTGTCACGTGTGAGTGTCCAGTTATTATTTCAGGGACACTGAGGATTCATCATAAACCCAAAACCCTGGATAGAGGGGCTCAGTGAATGTGGAGGTGAATGTGATCAGGTGGGTCAGTGTGTCAGAGGAGGCTCTATAGAAGGACAGAGTGCCGGCTGGCCAGTCCAGATACACTCCTACTCTGTGGGAGCTGGAGGAGGGGACGTCTATGGTAGTGGAGTTATTATTATACCAGCTGGAGGAGGGGACGTCTATGGTAGTGGAGTTATTATTATGCCTGGCAATGTAACTGTAGTCAGAGCAGGTCAGACTCCAGGACTTGTCATTCCATCCAAGCCAACAGTCATTATCCCTTCCTCTCCTGCTGATTCCTTTATATGTCACTCCTATATAAGCCCCCCCACTCCACTCTACCTCCCAGTAACAGCGCCCAGTCAGACCCTCTCTACACAGCACCTGTCTGCAGTCCTCAAATCTCTCTGGGTGATCAGGATACGGCTGCTCCTCTGTCCTCCCTGTCACCTTTCTGTTCTCCTCAGACAGAGAGAGGAGTCTGTTTACTGTGTTTAGGTCCAGTGTGAGATCACAGACATCTGATGGATGAAACCAGATACAATATTAGAAATCATCATCATTCACATTAGAATGTTAACTCACTTTTCACTAATTCATTTAATGTAGATGTTTCTAGGTATCAAAAGGAGAAGTTAAGGTAACTTGAGA
The DNA here is from genome assembly GCF_965601325.2 of Salmo salar. Classification (NCBI taxonomy): domain Eukaryota; kingdom Metazoa; phylum Chordata; class Actinopteri; order Salmoniformes; family Salmonidae; genus Salmo; species Salmo salar. The sequence goes on from NW_027675420.1 coordinate 684,158, forward strand.
CTTGTTGAATGATCACATGTTATACTGTATGGTAATATAATACACACTTATTCACATTAATTACACACACACACACACACACACACACACACACACACATATCAACTCTTTGTAAACGTTGGTGTCCCTGATTTCTGCTTCTGTAGAACTACAGATGATATTTAATATGACCAAGTCAGTAATGATGGTGGTCTTTGACTTAACTTGAATTAAGACTTATTCTTAGTCATATTCTTCACAGCAGTCAACACTCACATTTTCTAAGTCCAGGTTTCATTCTGTTCTCTCCACCATGTTCCACACTGTAGCGGTAAGCAGAAAAACAGACAGTCATTGAGGGATACACCTGAACACACACACACACACACACACACACACACACACACACACACACACACACACACACACACACACACACACACTGGACATATATACACACTCACACAAACTGGACACAAACACACACACACTGGACACAAACACACACACACTGGACACAAACACACACACACTGGACACACACACACACACACAAACTGGACAAAAAGACACACAGGACACACACACACACACACGGTCAAGCGTGGTAAGAACATTTTCAGTGTTTGTGTCCAGTGTGTGTGTCCAGTAAGTGTGTGTCCAGTGTGTGTGTCCAGTGTGTGTGTATGTGTCCAGTGTGTGTGTGTGTGTGTCCTGTGTGTGTGTGTGTCCTGTGTGTGTGTGTGTGTGTCCTGTGTGTCCTGTGTGTGTGTGTGTGTGTCCTGTGTGTCCTGTGTGTCCTGTGTGTCCTGTGTGTCCTGTGTGTGTGTGTCCTGTGTGTCCTGTCTGTCCTGTGTGTGTGTG